>NC_090611.1:5473352-5480801 GCF_004359215.1 Bremia lactucae
GCTTACGTGTGGAAGAAATCATGGGCGGTATTGTACCCCCTGTTTCTTCTGACTACGCTACTCCTGCTAGTCATTTGAGACTGGCGGAAAGGCCTCAGCTGGTGCTCCTTTTCATATGCAGACACCAAGCCGGGCACATCAATACGTAGGGTATCGATCGGCTCCCAAGAGTCGAAACTCTTCGGGTCACCTTTTCATTGGACGAGGATCTGATACTCTTGCCTCACGGAGCGGCGGACAAGCAACCTTCCAACAAGGCAGCGTTGATTCCCACCTGCATTCATCAGTGCAGGCGACGCCCGACAGGAGTGGCGAATTTGCCCACCAACTCGCGGCCATCTTCCTTCGTCCGTTCAGTCGCATGCATTCAGCGCTGCCGAACGGCGTATTAGGGATCTCAAAGGTAAAGTCATACGACTGACCTCGGATCTTCATGATGTCTGCGGGAAGGCTCGTCAGGGTTATGAACGCCTGAAACTTCGGCTGGACATCTTGGAGAAATTGATGCTGAGGTACCCGCACTACGCGCGTGGTATCCCCCGCTCTTTAAATCCTTTACCTTTCCAGAGGAAGAGGAGATTGTGGGCAAGTAATCCGCCTCTCTCCTCTCCATCATCTGTTGGGAATATGACCTCAGTTGGGTCTACATAACGTTTGAAACGACCCACGTAAAAGACGGAGTGCTTCTTTATGTATGGCGGGAGGGTAAGCCAATTTATTAGGTCTTTAACTTCCTCGACCACAGTAAATGGCTCAATGTAGCATGGCAATTATTTCGTTGTACCTCCAGGTTGTACAGAAATTACACTTTTAGGTAGATTAGCAGTACTTAATTGTACTTTATCCCCAACACTAAAGCGTTCATTGCTTTTGCGACCATTTCAATCAGCATATTCTTTTTGTTTTTCCTGTGCGCTTGCCATCGCGTCACGGATGTTTCGTGTGATGGCTAATCCATCCAGAATGCGTTGAGCTTAGCTCACGCTTTTGGCATCCAACTTGCCTAAGACACCACCGAGAGGTCGGTCATAGGACGTAGTTGGCATTAGCGAAACATCGTTATTATTTTGGAGCACAGGCGTTCCTTGCCGTGACTCCATACTGTCCGCTACCAACCGGCAGGGTCACCAGGGCAAGTTTCTCTCTTTGACATGATACCCTCGCGGGTCATCGTCATATTGACGTAACTTATTCCTTTTCGCACTGAGCATAGTGAGGCCCCCCACTAAGACTCGAGTTGCGCACAAACGAAACTGGCATCCGAGGATGGCGCTGTCCGTTAATATAAAACGGTGTCTCACCCGTACTGGTGTGGACACTGCTGTTTTAGCGAACTCCACCAGAGGCAATGTTTGCTCCATTCTTTAAAAGTCGCTATCGTGTGTAATACATCCACCACGACCCGATTGGCACGTTCTGTATGGCCATCGGTCTGGGTTGAGCTTGCTACCAAGCAGTTCAAATACATGTTGCCATAAACCTGACGTATAACGTGGATCGCGGTCCGATACTATGGACTCGAGCATTCCGTGGAGTCGGTATACATGATTCAGAACGAATAGAGCTGCCTCCTTGCCTGTGATCAATGTTTTACATGGTGCTAAATGCACCATTTTGCTCAGTCTGTCCACAAAAACGATGAGCCCTATCCGTCCCTTGTGGTCGCGCGACATGCCAAACATGAGGTCCAGACTTGCTGACTTTCAACAATCCGTTGGAATCGGTAAAGGCTTCAGTTGCTCACTGCTGGACGGTGCAGACTTAATGCGCTGACACTGTTAGCAGAGCGTATATAGTTGGTCACCCATCTATATAGGTGTGGCCACCAAAATTCGTCAGACACTTTTTAAAATGTATTTTTACGGCCCAGATGCCCACTAGATGGTGCATCATGGAGCTCGTGGAGAAATATCAACTTGTGATCTGTACATAGATTCTCAAGGGATTACAATGTGACAGCTGATGCCATACCAGGCCATCGCTGAAGTTAAAGCGATTTAGTTTAGCCTTTAGGTGCGATGGAAGGGTTACCTTTCGTCCACCAAATTGATCCAACAGCAGGCGACAATGTTTGTCCTGGGTGTATCTCGCCTTTCATTCGGAGGCCAATGAGTTTCTTACGTGGTATGCCTTTATGGCTGCCAACGTTGATGACTCAATTTGTGCCTTAGCACAAGCCATACTTTCATAGTATCTTGCCTCGAAGTATGGTCAGCGCGATAACGCGTCAGCCAAGACATTCGACTTACCCGACTTGTAGCCAACTTTAAAGCTGGATTCAGAGAAGAATGTAAGCCATCTTGCCATTCTAGGCGATAAGCGCGGTGAGTTTATCGCGGTCCGCAACGATGCGTGATGCGTATAAACCACAAATGGTTCGGTGTCCAATGGGTGCACTCGAAACTTAACAAGAGCATACTTTATTGAAAGAAGCTTTTTGTCATGCACAGAGTAATTCAGTTCCGCCCCATATAAAAGCCGGGACTGGAAAGAGATGACACGGTCAATGCCGTCGTCATCTTTTCGCATGCGCGCGCTGCCGATTGCAAAATTACTTGCATCGCAGACGACGCTAAAAGGCTTATCCGCGTCTGGTAATGCCATGACTGGTGCTTTTAAAAAATATTGCTTCATCAATGTGAACGCTACTTCTTGTTTTTTTTTAACCAAACCCATTCTGCGTCTTTTTTTAGGAGCTCAGACAAGGGCTTTGTTTTCTCGGCATAATTATTGCTATATTTAGGCAAGTAAAATAGCGAGCCCAAGGAATTGGCGCAAAACCTTAACATGTCGTGGGATTGGCCATTCCTTTACTGATTCCCTTACGGGTTCCTTCAGCCCTGCTATGTACGAATACATCGTCAAGGTAATGGGGGTGCGAAGGCACGGTGCTGACGCATCGCGTGAGGCACCACTCGGCTGAATGTCGGCAGCACGCTTTTCAAACCTTAAATCATCACAAGCCACTCCCAAAGCATACTGCTCGGGGTGCTTACAGATGTTTTGGCTACATCGGACTCTCTCATGAGTACCAGATAGTAGCCATCCTTAAATTCCAACGTGTAAAAGATAGTTGACTTTTCCATGGAGATCAACAGAACATCTTTTCGCGGGATTGGTGTTTGCGCCGGTATGGTCGCCGTGTTCGGCTTATTGTAAGTATGAACCACGCGCCATTCACCAGTGACCTTACGCACACAAAAGGCCGGGCTGCAGTGGTGCGACTTGCTCTCACATCCATATCCCGCCTTGGCTTGCTTGTCGAAAAACTTATAATTACAATCGACTTGTTCTTTCAGCAACGGCCATTGCATGGTCACATGCCAGGTTCTAAATTAATTTCGTGCCCGATGGCCCTATCGGCCGGTAGGCGTCTCGGCACTTCTTCTGGGTACACATTACGATGTTTCCACATAATCTATAAAAAACAGGCTGTCTTTTAAGGCATCCCAACCTTAAGCAACAATTCATTTATTTTTGTCCGTTTCTAGGACGGCTCTCGTCTATTGTGAACGACGAGCAACAGTCCACCAAGTTCACTTCGGAACTGGTGTGACTATTTCGTGGATCTTTTCTTTCTTTAGTTCGGACAGGAACAGATCCCACGACATCTCCGGGAGCTTAACTATCTCCTCGGCGGATTTAAAGACTTCTCGGAGCATCTTAACTTAGGATGCCTCCGCTATTTTGACTTTGATGGCCTCGAACACCACGTTCGAAAGCCCGTCATCTTCAATAAAAAGGTCAATCGTTTAGACGTGCCTTTGATCGTCCTAATCTGTCGGGTACTCGTTCTCCGAGTCACCACGACCTATGACTGGGAATGCACAGATCCTTGAGTCTGATGCGGTTCAAAAGGGTATGTTAGCCTAGAGAGCCACGGCACCCGAGGTTCTTGCGACGGATGACTTCCTGTCAGCTCGCTGTCTACTGCAACAGGCTTTCGGTCTATGAAGGACATTGAAAAGCATGACAACTTATCATCTTTTTCAATACCTCAGTCTCTCCAAGCTGAGAAGGAATTGGTGACATTCGACATCCCGTCAACTCACCCTTAACTGTGTTTGACACGACATCAGTTGCATAGGCCCCACCCTCACATGTGTTTGACACGACATCAGTTGCATAGGCCCCACCCTCACCTGCGTTTGACACGACATCAGTTGCATAGGCCCCGCGGTAGCACATCCTTTCCGGTGTCCTGCGTAGAACTAGCAACTGTACGTGTACGTCAGTCTATCCATAGTTGGTGTCTTACCAACCATAGCATGCCTAGGATGCGGTCATACGGAAAGTAATAATACCTGCCACTTGGGTGTAGTACCCAAAGTGACCCACCCTTGTGTATGTGATGCACATTCAAATGGGTGACGGCTAGCGTCATCTGTAAGCCGAGGTATTCAGATAATACGCTTGCCACGTAGAAGTGCACATCTACAGAAAAGTATTCATATTTAATTCGATCAAATGTATATCAGTCTAAGAACTACTTCCTAGTTAACAAGTGCGCACGTGGAGCCGGATTACCGCTTCGGTGACGACACTTATTCAGTTCGTTGAGTGAGGTCGCTTAGGCGCCCACCAAATACCTGACTGTGTCTTTAGGTGTGTGCTTAAGTAGAGCGTGGCTGCTATAGTAGCGCACGCCTACACATGGTAGAACTAGTAGTCCTTCCCTCAAACCGTCTCTTTGAGTGTGTCAGCGAAAATGAGCCTCTATATCGATTGGGCTCATTCCCCCGCCTCTCCGAACATCATCGGTAGGTGAAAGAGCACTTGGCGCAGGGCCTTGGTGAGCAAGCCCTGGCCAGGCTCTTGGGCAGTCCTTTTGAGCAACATTTTGCTCAGTTGGAGTAATTTGAGACGTAAATGCTCGGACAGCGAAGGGCCGCGTCCGAAGCATAGAGCCATGCTGCGGCGGGGTCCGTCACTAAGACTCAGGATGAGCTTAGGCGTGAGCAGGCTCGGAGAGAGGCTCCCAACAGGAATATTTCGATGCTCTCCGCCCGGCCGCATCAGCCGAGGCCCATTCGGATGGACCCGCTCAAGTTCGATGGAACTGCAGCGCACACGATTGTTCACTGGCTGTTAGCCGTGGAAAAATGCGGTGTGGCGCAGCTCATCGAGGACGACACCCAGATGGTGTCGTACGCGATTTCGCATTTACGCGGTAAGGCCTTAGTGTGGGCTTACTCGGCGCTTATGGCGGACGTTAATGCGTTCCTATCATGGGCAGTCTTTAAGACAAAGATTCGCGCCATCTATCAGCCGAAGGACAACAAAGTGTTGCGTCAGGCGCGCTTCTGTGGATTGCGGCAGGCGAAGCTATTACTGCAAAAATATGTGCAGAAAAGCGCTCGCTGTCGGCGTCCATTAGTGTGGGTCCGATACCGGAACACATTAAGGAGCCCATGTTTATGAACGAACTGCAGCACGGCCCATCGCGAAAGGCCATTTTAAGAGATTGTGGACGATGGAAGAGGCAATCCAAATTGCCTTAGATGAGGAGCAATTCTTCAACAGTGCCTCGGCGACTGCTTGGTATAAGCCATGGGTCGAGAGGTCGAATGGCACTCCCATGGAGTTGAGCAATGCAGACGTTGTCTGCTACAAATGCGGCAAGCGCGGCCATATGATGGCTCGCTGCTATGCCACGGTCTCTGCTGGGGCGACGATGCCTAGCAAGAGGACTCCCTTCCCAAAGTGTAACGGGGCACTGCCAACTTGTACTGCTTCAGTACAAGTGGTGCCTCACGTCACTTCACGTACACTAGTACGTGCAGAGGAAGACTCTCTCTAAAACACTTGCTTTGAAGAGGGTTACTTAAAAACTGTATTAATAAAACCAGGCTCTTCTGTTCTATCGACTTAATACTAAGTTAGTTTTTTTATAAACTAATACAAAACATGTAATAAACTCTTATCTGTCTTTCTCTTTGCGCGCGTCGAGCGCTGATTAGTCTGCGGAGAATGTAGATATAATGGTCTATATCCACCAATGGATAAGCTTTTAGAACATTACTATTTAAAGTAATATCCTCCAAATATTATCTACCTACTAGATAATATATTAATTAACAACCTTTAAGTGTTAATTTCATGCGACGATACACCCCGCTACACCACCCCTCCTTTAAACGACAATCACTCTGACTGTCATTAGATGGAGTGGTCACTATGTGACCACTTAATTTTTAAATGATGTTGATTGGTCAGAACCATCATTTTAAACTCCATCGCATGAAATATCAACCTCATGCGGGGTGTCGATAGTGCTGCGCCTTCGGCTGCGATTCGTGCAGCCGCGGGTGACGCACTGTTATCTCTTGCGGCAGACGGAACGTCTCCCGTAGTATCTTTCACTCGCACAACACTAGATGTTGTGAGTGCACGTGGTGGTTCACCACGTGAATACGACCCCTCTTTTGAGGTCGACTTCGAATGCGAGTCGGACGAAATGGCCGACTCGGGGAGAATGGAACAGTCGCCTGATAGACGTCAGGAAGCTGACTATGAGCCTTCGAATGAGAGGGCTCATTCTGATAGACAAGTTAATAGTCTATTTGGATTCGACGATGAGGACGATCCTTTATCACCCGTTCCGTCTCCGGTACGGTCGCCTGCACGTGTTTCTGCAAGGTGACGACGATGGCATAAGCCATCGTAAGAAAAGTTCTTGTGGTACCCCTGCTTCAGTGGGTACCACTCAGGGGAGTGAAGACACTAAAATGTCTCATCTCGCCATTGAAACGAAGCCGTGGCTTTTGCCAGAAAGGCTAATCAATAGCTTGTTTGGAGAGACTAATCCTCTCAATAAATATCTCTTATTTATTGCGACAAAGCTACATGGCCTTGATCCCATCGCGATGTACTTTCGCGCTGAGGAAGATTTTTATCTCGATGTTTTTTTCAACCATCGATGGTATAGTGGCAACAATAAGCGAGATAAAGTCTCGCATATGGAAGCCTGGATCGCGTTTATTCGCAATGTCAAAGACATTGGACGCGAAGCCTGACTTGAAAGACTTAACGCGAATCGCGTTAAGATTGAGAAACGAACTCCAACCGGTGCAAAGTATAAATTGCGTCGGTTGTCACGTGAGGCTGGGCTTTCATGCCTCACGTGGGGTGATCCCTGTCCGTGTTGTGTAGACAACCCGAAGAGGGTAAAAGGGGATGTCAATTCCCTTTCTTCGCCCTGGGGAAAGGCTTGCATCTCTGTTGAGATGCGTGATGCGATTGACGTTTTGTAATCGATTTACAAGCGCCAGGGTCGCGTGTTTTCCGATGGACCTTCTGAACCATCGGATGGGTATCGTCATACTGACGGACGAGGCCCTCAACGTCAGCAATCAGCTTGGAACGAGGCTCCCAGCTGTCATGTGAAGGTGGATAACCGCGCCAGCAAACAAGATAACTCGTTCGCTGCCCCTTCACATCACGGTGGTT
>NC_090611.1:5484383-5513729 GCF_004359215.1 Bremia lactucae
AACGGTCTATCTCCTAGGAGGTAGACCCTAAATTTAGCCAATGAATATTTCATGGCAAGGAGTTCCTTGTCATGCACTGGATAATTGCGTTCAGCTGGTTGCAGCTGACGCGATTGGTAACAGACGACGCGCTCCGCGCCATCTGTATCGTATTGCATTAACGCACAGCCGATTGCGAAATCGCTGGCGTCACAGACCACATGGAATGGTCTGTCTTGATCCGCAATCGCCAATATGGGCGATTGCATCAAGCTTTGCTTGATTCCTTCAAATGAACGCTGACAATCAGCGTTCCATAACCATTTCTCGTCTTTTTTCAAGAGACGAGAGAGATGTACTGTCATCTCTGCATAATTGCGAGAGTACTTGTGCAAGTACGCCGCCAAACCAAAGAACTTTCTAAGTCCCTTGTCATCAATTGGAACTGGCCAATCGGTAATTGCCTTGATCGTTTCGGGATCAGGGCGCACGCCACGTTTACCGACGATGCACCCAAGAAGTGGTATTTCGCTTGCGGCGAATATACACTTCTTGAGATTTGCATACAACTTATGCTTTCGCATAACTGTAAGAACCTGACTTACGTGAGTTTTATCAACTTCCAGTCCGTCGTTCCGCCCATAACCCGGCTGTGGACGAATAAATCGTCGGAAAATATCGGAGCGAATTCTCGCACCAGTCTCAACAGATTTGTTACGCATCTGTTAAATGTTGCAGGGCGTTAATAATTCCCTGTAGTATTAGTAGCCATTCCCAGAGCATCCCACTAGGAGTGCTCACTGCTGTGTACGGGATGTCCCGTTCACGCATAGGATCTGATAGAATCCATCCATCAGATCCATAGACGAAAAGATGGTTATCTTAGACATTCCATCTATGCTTACGTCTTTTCTAGGTATCGGCGCTTAAGCCGACACCGTTGCAGCATTCAGTTTATTGAATGCGTGCACTATCCGCCACCCTCCTGTGGCCTTTTGCAAACAGAAGGTCGGAGAGCTATGTGGGGAGGTTGACTCCCTTACATGGCCTGGCCCACTTTCAATCGATCGATAAAGAATATATCGATCCCACGTACTTGTTCACGGGGCAGTGGCCACTGCTTCATGACACAATACTTCGAGCCCGGTTTGAGCTCGGTCTAATGTCGAGTGCCTTTATCCTTAGGCAACTCGCATGGAATGGCTTCAGGGAATACATCCCTGAATTCAATCAATTCCTTATATAAAATGTTTGTCTTAAGTGACTCCCAGGATTGAGTAGTATATCTCTCAATCTGAGTCTTCTCATCGAATACACTTTCGGCCATCGATGAGCTGCTGAGAACTTGTTCATTCTCTGCAAAAATTACCGCTGACCGAATATCGGTTACGTATTCGTCTTCTGTGACGAGTACGCAGATCGAATTGATTCTACCACTATGCAGATCTCTCAAGAACCGTTTAGGTTCTAGAATTGGTAGTTGAGTTGTCTCCGAAATTAACTTCGGAGGCGCATACAGATCACGAGTATAAGCGCCTACTCTTGATCCGTCATTAACCAAGACATTCAATGTCTCGGTTTCTTCCTGTGATTTATCCACAGGCTGCCGTGGGATCGATCCCTCGGGATGGTGAAGTCTAGTCAGTTCAGCATTAACTATTTGAGGAGATTTCTCCTCAAGTACGTGGGGACTTATTCCCTCAACGTCTTCCGACTGTAATTGCGCTATCACAGTCGGGTCCTCTACGGTCGACTCTCAACTCGACTTAGGATCATCGTGTACTCCATTTTGGACAACCGGTGGATTCCTGAAATCGTGCCCGCTAGGCGTACTATCATGTCTCAATCCACTCAACTTATTCGAATGGTGGACCTTCGGCGCTACCTGTCCATTTGCACAGCCGCCGCCAGCTGACCCCCATAGTTTGATTCGTAATCACACTGTGATCTTTCGTAGTCGTACTAACCACCGTGCCACAAGCGAGGCCATCGCACTCACTCGTAGTACATCAACACGCTTGTGGACGCTCCAAGACGTTCATCAGTTGGTCATCTGATGAACAAGTGGCAGGCATCTTTACGGATCGATGCTGCCAGCTGATCCTTGGCTCATATTTTCTGAGCCAAGGTAAACCTAGGATGACGTCAAATTTGTCATCCAAATCCAGTACGATGAAATCATCATCGTACTGTAAATCTTTTAACGTGTGGTGAAATTTCACTACGCGTTTCATTACTGTTATCGTTGCGCCTGTCGCTAGACGCACCGTCATCCTCGTTAAACGGATGTCGCGCTCAACATATTTGAGCCTACAACCCTCTAGTGACTGGCGACAAATAAAGTTATTCGACGCTCCGCAGTCCACTAGGGCTCTAAGTGACAAATGGTTTGGTGCCGAGACACATAATGATTGTGTATCTGGAGCAACTTTCGTCAAGATATTTGAAAATTCTATGTGGCAGGATCAGTAGGGCGTTGCGCCCCCTACTGACCCCGACCGTTTTTTGGTGGTCAGCCTCGTTGTTGCGATTTCGCAACAACGTCGGACCCGCGACTGTTGCCCTTTTTGGCATTTGGTCCATAAGTACATTCAGTACTCCTCGATACTGGGCGTGGGACACTACACTCATGAGTGTAGTGCCCTAATTTTTGGCAGCGATTGCATTTCTGCAATCGCTTATTGCTCGAAAAGCGAGGTCTCTCGCTTTCGACGTAAGAGAGGTCCATGGGATCTGGACCTCCTAGCTCGTGTCGTCTTGGACGAGGAATTTTTTCATGTTGTATAAAAATTCAAACCTGTTCCGTGGTATCCGTGGACCACGATACGATGACGAACTAGCTTGAGCCTGTCTCAAGCTAAAGTCCTCCTGTTCCGCAACGGATATTGCTTCTTCAAGCGTATCCAGTTCCAAGCAGAACAGGTGGGTCTTTACGGGACCATCCGTAAGACCTTGCATGAACACCGTAATCAACGTGTGTTCACGGACTGGGTTATTTGTAATACAACTCGCTAAGAGATGTATGTGCTGGGCATATGCGTGAACATCACGCTTGCCTTGCTTGAGATTCAGAAGCTCTGATCGAGCTCTAAACTTAGCCCTATGCGGTTCAAACGTCTGTTTGAGCCGGCCTTAAAAGCCTCTAGCGACCGAAAGACATATGGGTCGCGCAACTTAAGGCCCAATGCCCAAGTTTTGGCACGACCTGCCATATTTGATTGAGCGAATGCGACTTGCATTTGCTCGTCGATAATGTGACGCCCTTATGGCATCGTCCAACTCGACAAATCACCTTAAGAGGGAGTCTTCTTCGACTCCTCTATACTTAGATGTATCAATCTTTAGAGTTTCGGGACGACGCGTATGCGTCATTCCAGGTACAGAGGTCTGTACCTGTTGTAACCTCAACAGTTCTGCCTGTTAAAAGCCTTGCTGATTAAAGCAAGGCTACCTTCTTCTTCGCCTCGTCAAGTTCATGTTATATGAACTTGGCGATGGCTGAATGGAGAGCATTTCTGTCCAAACCGGACAGCATGGCCAAGATGGCATCGCTACCTACGGTCGAACCCATTCGTACGACCGCACTCCTTTCTATGTCACCTAGAAAGGAGTAGCTAACACGCGAAACGTGATGAGTATTCCCACTATCATCTGACATATCCATGTTAGATGAAGGAGATTTGGTCCTTGGACGGTCTACAAGTGCTACCAGGTGTGACGGGGCACTACGACTTGTACTGCTTCAGTACAAGTCCAATTCGCACTGTTCTGTTGCGAGTGGTGCCTTACGTCACTTCACGTACACTAGTACGTGCAGAGGAAGACTACTCTTTAAGACAACTACCTCAAAGAGGGTTAAATAAAAACTTTATTAATATAATTAAGTTTCTTCTTCTTTCTATCTGTTAATGCCAACTTAGTTATAAACTAGTACTAAACATGCAATTGAAATCTATTCTATCTATCTCTTATTGTTTACGTTTACAGCTGATTAGTCTGCGGGAATATATATAACGGCTAATACCTATTTATGGCAAAAATTTCCGAGCATTACTATATAAAGTAATGTTCTCCAAATATTATCTACCTTTTAGATATATATATTAATTAACAACTTTTAGTGTTAATTTCATGTAACGATACACCCCGTTACAGTTTGCCTATATCGGTTCCCAGATGCATTTGGAGGGGGGGGGTCTATAGACGATTGTAAGGGAATTACGGATGATTTTTGGATGCAGTGGAATGACCATACAATGAAAATATTTTATATGACGTCTTTATTCAATACAGACGGGGAGGGTGTGTGGCTGTAACAAAGAGGGGGGGGGTCTATACCGGTCCCCTAAAAGTATATCAAGTATAATTAGTTAGTGATACTAGTTTTGTACTTCTTTATTTTATTTCTTCTTATAAGAAATATTATATATGCATCACGACACCCCGTTACATCATCCTTAAAAAAACAGTCACTATAGTGGCTGATGTAGAATGACAGAGAGTACTATTGTTTTTTTTTTCTCTTTAAATTAGCACTTGTTGATTTTATTCATGTCCAACCCTCTATTGTATCGAAACCCGTGCGCGTAGCCTGTGAAGCCGCAAAGCTGGGAGCTGCACGGCTCAGTGTAGTCAGCAGGTATACTGTGGGGAGTTCATCACATCATACTCCAGTTATAGGGGGCTGGTACGAGTTGACGTCATCGCCTGACTTGGTGGCAATTGTTAAGACCTCCGAATCACCCGGGGCGGCAACCAAAGAGGTGATGACGAAGTTGTTTGACTTCTCGTCAGACCCTTTCGGTACGGAGTCGTCTTATGATGACTCCGTGGACGGTGATAATTCTGGTGATGTCAGAATGCATCACCAGGAACGAAGTGGTCGTGAAGATCACTTCGGTAAGCCTACTACTGGTGGTGCTAGTATGTATCACAAGGGACGGAGTGATCCTAAAGATCACTCCGAAAGTAATGTTAGTGTGAGCGTTACAATAAACCAACGGGAGAGAGACTGCAATGCTTTGCGGTTCGCTCCCGAAAAATAACCCGGGTTGCCCTCTTCGGGCAACATAACTCGTTGGTCTGGTATGTCCAACGACCGCTACAAATTTCCGTTATTAGACTCATCCAGGCTTAACAAGCCGTGCAAAGAATGTCACTCCTTTGTACCAAGCTTGGGAAGTATTTGTACGGAATGTTCAAAGCCTAGGTCGCGAGGCCTGGCTTGACAAACTGGATGCTTTCGGTGACCGGTTCGAAGACGGACCGTAGTCGGTGCGCGCTACAAGCTGCACCGTTTATTTAAAAAGTCAGGGTTACCTTTCCTCTCGTGTCGAGGACCCATTTCCCTGCTGCTTTAAGGGAGGCAAACTCCCTTAAGAACCCTCATTGGAGGACGCGCATCTATTGTAAGATGCGCGAAGGGATTTAAAATCTTTAATTTTTTTACAAGCGCGGGAACCGCTCGTTCTCTGGTGGAACCTCTGTGGAAGAGAATGGATTTCATCGTACTGTCGAAGGAACCCCGGGATTTCCATCATTAGTTGGGACGAGGTTCTCACTATCATGCGAGGGTGGATACCCTCGCCAACAAACGAGATAACTCGTTTGAATACCCTTCACATCACAATGGTTCAAAAAGCGTTTAACTAGATAACGCTTCTCACTACTCATATCCGTCAGAAAATGCGAAGGAGAAGGAGAAATCGGGTTCCCCTCATTTGCCGAACCTGATCATCACCGTCACTTGTATCACGTCCTCCCATTATTAGATGAAGACGTTGATCACAAACGATCTGTTTTTTTCGTCGCTAACTCGCGATGGCGGTCGACGGTGTTTCTCGTGATTAGTTGCAACACCGTGAGCATTTGCGTTTGATCAACTGGCGCACGAATGGACACATCAGTCCCTCCATAGCTGGAGATGGCTCGTCAGGAGATTTCATCCTTGAAGGATATAGTGGATCGTCTGGGTCATGAGATTCAGACTTTTTTTCGAGGCTATCATGCTTTGGCTAGGCCTTGGCGGATGCCTTAGACCGTGCCGGGGCGATCCGGATCGGAAGAAGCCTCGTATTAATTAATGCCTCGTAGGATGCCTACGCATCCTACGAGGCAGCTCGATTGTGTACGCATTGTCTTGACTGTGCAGTCAGTACACGAAACGGGCCGATATACTTGGGCAGTAATCTATAACTGCCCACGTTCGTCACTACATATTTTGGTAGGTTTACGTAGACTGTAGGACTAACTCGTTAACATTAAAATAAAAGAATGTTTGCTCTTCTATTTTTGTCAGAGTTCCGTTCTGTCGGTCCACCGCATCAGCGATGGAATCTTTCGCGAAAGTACCACTGCTTACGAGCCAGCAGGAACTCAGCTGCTGACTCGATTTATTTTTGTCTTTAGTGCGACTGGAGCACACTGCGAAGATGTCAGTCTCCCATTAGTGCCTATCATGCTGTTCGCGATGAGCTGTCGTCAGCTCATCGTGGTTTCGAGGATATTCGGAGCCGGCATGAGAAACTTCAGGTTCAATATGAGAACCTGGTTCGCGATCACAAGAATCTTTCGGGGATTCTTGAAAAGGGTGGTCAAATCCGTCATCGGAAGAAGCCGCGTACTGATGGTACGGGCGGAGCCGACCAACATAAAACGTAGGACGCGTTCGCATCCTACGTGGCAATTATATTGTGTACGCATTGCCTCTGCGATGCAGTACACGGAAATGACCAATGAACTTGGGTAGTAGTTTACTGCTACCCACATTAGTGACTAATCGCTTAGGTAAGGTAGCACTAAACACAAGAATATCAATATTCTTGCGACCGTCTCCAGAAAGTTCGAGACGAAGTCCATAGATACGGACTGCCAACACTCTGCCGAAACAGGCAGAGGTTGTAACGTAGCACGGGATGAAGCACAGGGCTTCACCCGTTGACAAACTTCGCAAGCACGTATGTACTTGCAGAACAACTCATACTAGTGTGGCCAGTAGAAGTCTGCGATTTATCGTGAAATAGGTCTTTTCACGTCCACAATGACCACTTATTGTTGAACCATGGCACTTATATATGATGTGTAAGTGAAAATCATAATGGGTGGGGGTGACGGCACGAGATGTGTTACCAGCATTGGCTGTGTTATACAGTAAGCAACTGCGCGTTTGTACCGATCTGCTGAGATCGATACAATTTCGACAATTCTTTTAAGGGTTGTCGTGATGGATTTCGAAGGTGACTTATCAAACCTTATAGAGCCTTATATATCTTTTTAATAGGCTCTTTCATCGTCGTCAAGTAATGTTGACGATAGAACACTTTTGTTGCAATAGTGGGATCATGCTCAATGTTGATTTGCGTGGCCGGCGCGAAACCGGGCCGGCTCGAAAGGGCATCTGCGACGACATTAAGTCGTCCTGGCTTCAATTCACCAAGAATGTATACTTCGCGAAGAAAGACAACCACCTCGCCATTCTATGCGAGAGGTGTGGACTGTTTAAGGCCGTGCGTAAATATGCATTGTCCGTGTAACCAATGAACGGTCTATTTCCTAAGAGACCCTATACTGATCCAATGCATATTTCGTGGCAAGGATTTTCTTGTCATGCACAGAATAGTTGCGTTCAGCTGGTTGAAGCTGACGCGATTTATAACAGACGACGCGCTCTGCACCGTCTGTGTCGTATTATATAAGCGCACAGCCGACTGCAAAATCGCTGGCGTCACAGATCACATTAGATGGTTTGCCTTGCAAGCTTCGCTTGATACCCTCAAAGGAACGCTGACAATCAGCGTTCCATGACCACTTTACCTTTTCTTCAACAACAAAAAAGATGTACTGTCATTTCGGCAAAATCGCATGTGTACTTGCGCAGGTACAACAATAACCCGAGGAACTTTCGAAGTCTCTTCACATCGACTGGCACAGGCCAGTCGGTGATCGCCTTGATCTTTTCCGGATCAGGGCGTACACCGTATTTACCCACGATGCACGTAAAATGTTCAATCCGAGTGTTCTCATCGAGGACACTTTCATCCATCGATGAGCTAGTAAGAATCTGCTCGTTCTTAGAAAACACTACTGTCGATCAAGTATCGACCACGTACTTGTCAGCTGTGACATGTACGCAGATCTACTTGACTTTGCAAACCACGTAGAACCGTTTCGGTTCTAGCGTTGACAATTGAGTTATCTTCGAAGTTAACTTCGGAGGCGCTATCAGATCAAGTGCATAAGCGCCAACACTTGATCCATTGTTTACTAAGCCATTGAATGTCTCAGTTTCCTATTCAAAACTTTTTTTCCAATGTACCTGAAATCCTTTGACCACAGATTTCTGGGATTCTTATTCCCGCAGATTATTGGAGGCTTATACCATCAAGTTTTGCCTCGAACTGTGGTTGCGCAACTATAGTAAGATCCTCTACGATCGACTCTCCAGTCGATCTAGGACTTTCGCACTGTCACTTATAGACAGACATTTCGATTTTTTTAGATGTTGCTTCCGAAGCAAGCATTCTTGGTTTTATCACTTAAATTATTCGAGTGGTAGAACAGCCATCGGGATCTAACTTTATAGTGTGATGGGTTGTCACTGAGGTATTGTGCAGTCGTGTAAACGGTCAAATCACAAGTGAGGTCATCGCACTCACTCGTAGGACATCCACACACTCGTGGTCGCTCCAAAACGCTCATCAGATGACCATCTGATGAAAGAGAGTCACGGCTTGGTGCTGCCAGCTTATGCATGGATCGTACTTTCTGAGCCATGGTAGTCCAAGGATGACATCAAATTTGTTATTCAAATCGAGTACGATGAAATCATTATCGTAATTTTTACCCTATAACGTGCATTATATACTAACAACGTTTCTTACTGTTACATACTGTAACAGATGCACTTGTTGCTAGGTGCACTGTCATTTCGTTAGAGGTATATCGCGCTCAATGAATTTGAATCTGCGATTTGGCTTCGATCGACTCCCATTTTTGTCGTCCGTTTGGACGATAAGCACCAGAATGGACGAAAGCTTTTAAGGCTAAAGACCTTCTGTTCCGCAATAGAGATAGGTTGATCAAGCGACTCTTGTTCGAGCTGGAACAGGAGGGTCTTGACAGGACCGTCTGAAATATTTTTAACAAGCGGAGTTATCTGTGTTAGGTCATCTATCGGATGCCTCACGACACATACGACTTACGAGGTATCGTAAATGCTTGGCACAAGCGTGACACGCTTGTTCTGCTTCAAATCCAGGATCTCTGCTCGAGCCATGAAACTGGCACGTGGTGGCTCAAAAATTTGCCTGAGCCGGGTCTGAACGACCTCATACGACCTAAAGACAAATGAGTCTTGAAGCTTGAGCTGTTAACCCCAAGATTTGGCACAAGTAGGACATGTCAAATTTCACTTTCGTCGCATCATCATTGATGCGGCGAGCTCTAATTGCGTCGTCTTATTCGTCGAACAAACTTGAAAGGGAGTCACCTTCGACTGCCTTAAGCTATAAGATTTTTATCTTTAAGCTTTCGTGTCGAAGCGTCGGCCTGCTACAGCATGTAATGCTGCTGTCTTAATAATTTTAACTTTTGAGCACCCTCAACTATCAACACCTCTGCGTGTTAAGAGCCTTGCTAATGAAGCAAGTTTTTTTGGCCCCGTCGAATGAACTCGGTTAAAGCCTTATGTTGTCCTTTTTGTTGTAGAGTGAATAACATGGCGCTAACAGCTGGAATGCCACCGCCGAACTCACATGTTGAGCCGCTATTCATTCAACGTTGCTAAAATGAGAAAATATTTCACGCGTTGCGTGGAAGCCTTCTAGAGGGGCTTAAAAGCTTCCTACTTCATCATCCAACATGACCATGTTGGATGGAACGTGCGTGAGCCGTTGAACCGACTACGAAGTGCTACCAGCTGCAACGGGGCACCTTTTGCGAGTACTGACAGTAGTACTAGTGATTACAAAAAGGCGGGACGCCTCGAATACTTCACGTACACGACGTGCAGAGGAAGGTTCTAATTACGTAAGAGGTCTTACCTACTCAGAGTCAATACTAAGACATTAGTATAGTGAAAAAGTAGAACTATATTAATAAATTTAGGTTTTTCATAACGATCTTCTATCTACTGGCAATTCATTATTAGCTAACTATGCAATGCGCCTCCTTGCGCACCGCCTAATCGTGTCTTGTAGCGAATGGCGGGCCTTATTCAAAACTTTAATCAACCAATTAATAAAACTAATGTCTTATTGCGTCAATATTACCAAGTTTGGTGATATTGGATCTCTTAAGTCAAAATTAATAAGGATAATAATTTTGAAGAACCGGTATAGGCACACACCCCTTTGGTATAGCCACACCCCCTTTCGTCTGTTTGTTTTAGTTAGATAAAGACTACAGATTAAAAATGAACCGTTTTATATTCCGCTATATCGCAAAAGTGACAATTATCACTTTAGAGATCCCTTTAGGACTTTGGCACACCCCCAGCAAAATTAAATTTGGGAACCGATATAGCCACATCCCTTTTTTATCTACCGCTATTTTTATGAGAGTAGCGTGAACTTGTTAATAACTGGAATATGTATTACGAAACCTTTATGCACGCCTTCCCAGCTACAGAAGCTTGAAAGGTCTGCAAAAACTTCGCAATATAAACGTACTTTATGTTAAATAGCAAGATGCTTTTTCAACAAAGAAATTACGAGCGAAAGCCGACAAAAACTGAAACATAAGGAAATTGTGGCTCATGGTGTGTATCAAAATCAGCACTTAGAATCGCCTATTTGAAGCACTTCCGCAAAAGTTTGTAAAGTAAAGTAAAAACAAATTCCTTAGCTTGACCTCCAAATACTAACTAACATGCAGGTTTTTATCGCTTATTTTCAGCTCAACTTCTCCCTCGCTGCTCGGTTTGCTGCTCTTTTTTTCGCTCTGACAATGACTTGCCAATCAATCGCAGGCGCTCTTGATTTTTTGCGCGTGTTAAAAACCGTACATTCAACATCGCCAACGAAAATACGGTCTCGGTTGCGGAGCTACCTCGCTCCTAAAGTCAGAGGAAGACTTTAGACTCAGAGATTCTCTTAGTTCTACAGAACTTATAGTTTTAACAACTCAGGGGGTCGAACAAGCTATTAAAGCTTAAAAATTCCTAGTTCAAAGTATTCAGGGGTTCGTCAAACGAAGTGACAACTAGTGCCCAAGAGTGTATACCTTAAAAAGGCTTCTGTATCTCACAGATCACTGCGCAAGCCTTGGGAAGGCGCTTAGCGCTTTGAGATCAAAGGAGGAACTGCACTTTATTTAATTATTTAGTCTAAAGCCTTTTCCCTAGCCAATTTAAAAATGAATTTCGGCCGCCAGATTTATATCTGGCGGCGACCACATTGTGTACCTATAATAAATGGGATTCAAGTAATTATTTATTTTAGAATAGGATAACAGGGTATTTTATCCATAAAGTAAATGTGCTACAACAACGGTTCTCCAATCGATGTGTGCCCCTCACCCTCCCCATCAGACTGTTGACACCGAGTGACAACATTCGCTTCATTTCCTCTTTGAGGTTGGAACGAAACAGCTGACCATTCGGTTGTGTTTTTAATTCCTTTGTCCCATGACGTTCAAGCGTGAGTCATAGACTCTTAGCACCTTCCTCGACGATGAGGGAATGGTGGACTTTGAAAGTCACTTTCCATCAGAGAAAAAGAGAAAGAGCGTCGCTCTTACACGCCTTCTCCTCCGGATGAACGTCGGCGGGCCCTGAATCTGTTCCCAGAACGTGATGCCGCTGATGTCTTAACTGCATTGAGCAGGACACAGGACCCTGAGTCCAACATCATTACGAATCCGCTCGATGAAGGCCAAGAGCAGGCAATCCTCATAGAAGAATAAGCTCGTCGTCGATCTGCCGAGATAGCGAGAACTAAAACTCATAGTGAATATAGATTCACTCCGCTTAGTGCGGAGGAGCGTCTCAAAGAGATCGTGGTTCACAGCTTGGCCACCTAGACCTCCCGTAACACGGCGAGAACACCGGAGAAGATCGCTGCTGGCGACGCTCTTCATGAACGATTTCTTACGCCGAAAGTAATGATGCGAGGTCAGTATCAGACGAGTTTACGTGATCAAGCCCGTGAGGCTTCGGTGACCTCCATGAGGGAAATTCCGATTGTTTTGTTTCCAAACGAAAAAGGAATGAAAACGAAGTCTCATTTCAGAACTGGGTCTACCGGGCCCGCCGCCTCCGTAATATTTGGAATATCTGAGTCAGCGGATGTGACTGATGTTCGTTTAGAACGGAATCGTCGCTTCGATTTCGCCAAGCTTTAGGCCAAAAGCCAGTTACGTTCGGCATTTATGCCACAAAACGAAGAAAGGTCTAGCCGAAATTTATTGCTTCGGTTAAACGTACAACCATGGATCGAAGCCGCACTGAGGCTTTAGATCCACCTAATCCACGTCTAGTGGTGGCACGCGTCGTTTGACGTGAATTGACCCTGAGCTCGGCACTTGAAAAGGTAACGGCGTACTGGAAATCTTGCCGAAGAAGTACTTCAAACTCCTAAGAATTTTAGAAGATGGGTACCCTAGCCACTTCACCAGATACTGGCATTGGCCCTTACGACGACGTCGCTTTAAAAGTTTCTCCACGAGAAAATGAAAGCTTTCCCGCGCATCAAGCAGCGCAGGAGGGGGCCGAAATCTCGGCGAAAGCATTTAATGCTCTAAAGATCGATGTGCAACTTCTTCGTGAGGTCCTTGCTCGGGTTGATATCTCCTTTGAGGCGGTTCATAACCGTCTTTCGCTGCTGGAGCCAGCTGGACATCCTGGTGAAGATGCAGCAATCTGCGGCACGACCGCCTGTCTCGGCGCAAGCGACTTTAATTCCACGTGGGAAGGGTCCCGAATTGGCTTAAGAAAGCCAACGTAGAAGACTGAGTGTGTACGCAGCTTGCTAGAAGGTTTAGTGTGTAAGCTACCTTTTTTGGCCAAGACCGTAAATCGTCCAATAAAGCGCGGGCGTAATTTGGTCTTGAAGACCGCGAAAATCAAGTTAGTGGGTAGATTTTTAGCGTTTAATAAATCTTGGTCTCAGAGCATTTAAGAATTAATACAGCTTTGATTTCGGCATCTGCTTGTTCTTTTTGTTTGTCTTGGCTATCAGCCATCGTGTCCCTTACAAGTCTTAAAACACTAAATCGCGTCGCGAGAAGGCTTGTACTCACGCCCCGTGCCATTACGCACCGAGCTAATTAGGGCTAGGTCATTTTTACTCTCACCTCCTAGAGATCCAGCAGAGCCAAGGTCTCCCCCAGTAGGGCACCCCGCACCTACTGGGCATCAACTTTTCCCGCACCGTACCAGATTTTTGGTATAGGTCGGAATTGGTGACCTTTCGACCTTTACACGCATTTCGTAGGAGACAGGCTGGAAATAAATGTTTCGTCCTTTCGCACATATAACATCTACGGAAGTTCTTATGCTGTTCAGAGCTTGAAAGCCTCTTCCCCTTCCTCAATGAGGCTTAGATCCATGGGTTCCGGTCTATTAGACGGTACCCATGTGCTCGAAGAGCTTGTACGGTAAACAGGCTTGCTAACACGAGCAGACTTAAAGTCGAACTCAGCGCGTAGCGCTATGGCAATTGCCTCTTCGAAAGTAGCAGGATGAGATCGAAATACTTCCGTTTGGGCGACGTCTCCATACAGAACCTCCCCAAAAGGATTGTTACGACAATTGCTTGATGCATAGATGCAATAAAGAGTTCTTAACTCCTGGACATAGCTTTCTAGGTTTCGTTTACCCTGTCGAGTCGCTATGAGCCGTGATCGCATGCGGAAAGCCTGATCAAGCAGTGCAAACCTGCTTGTCATTTGCTGTTTCAGCAAATCCCATGAGGGATAAGCGTCGTTTATGGACGTACTACACGATTGTGCTCACTCCATGGCTCTACCTCCAAGTTTGGAAATGCTCATAGCCACCTTTTGCCGTTCTGTTAACAACAAGGCGCATTTTTTAATGGACATCTCCATCTGCTTAATCCAAAAAGAGAGATTTTCTCCCCTTTTCCCTCAATTGTCTTTTATTGACAGCTAGAGGGCAAGTCTTCGGTTCTGAATCAGGTACAGAGATGTACCGGGTTGGCATTGATGCCGCTAAGTGATCTTGTACCTGGCCGATCAGGGAGGATTAATATCGCATGAAGGCTATAAGCCTTGCATGCAGGACCTCTGTCCCTAGGATATATAGAACTCTACATGTTCAAGCCCAATTAAAGTTTTGAGATTGTCATAAGCTGCTCGTTGCGCCTCTGAACTCGGGAAACTCTTCGATTTCAGTACGTTTAGTCTTGTAACGACTCCGGCGTAAATTAACTTCGAGTGCTACCAGGTGTAGCGGGACTACCTCGCTCCTAAAGTCAGAGGAAGACTTTCAGACTCAGAGAGTCTCTTAATTCTACAGAACTAATGGTTTTAATAACTCAGGGAGTCGTACAAGCTATTAAAGCTTAATAAATCCTAGTTCAAAGTTCAGGGGTTCGTAGAACCAAGTGGCAACTAGGGCCTAAGAGAATATACCTTAGAAAGGCTTCTACCTTTACAGATCACTGCGCAAGCCTTAGGAAGGCACTTAATGCTTTAAGATCAAAGAAGAAACTGCACTTGATTTAATTATTAAATCTAAAACCTTTTCCTAACTAGTTTAAAAATAGATTTCGGCCGCCAGATTTATATCTGGCGGTGTTACCCATAAAAAATGTGATTAAAGTAATTAGTTATTTTAAAATAGGATAGAAGGGTATTTACCCATAACGTAAATGTACCACGACAACAATTCTCTAACCGATGTGTGCTCCATTGCAATTTCTAATGTGCCCAGGGGCAGTCACACCCATTACACTACTCTCATGTAGATAATTTGTAGTGCGGATATAGCGATTCCCTTATTTTAATTAGGGAATCAGGGATTTTATACCCGCATAAATAATATTTATCATTCCTCTTTTACGGAAATAATATTTATTATTAATCTTATGAAAAAATATTTTAAGTAACGGAACACCCAGTTGCAGAGATGTAACAGGTTTCTACTTCGATTAAAGCCCGAGCTCTATATGATCGAGGCAAAAGAGCAATGCTCGGAGATGGAAAATAATAATATTTTTTTTTACGGGACACCCGTTTCAATGAGTAAATTGTCAGGCATCTGACTAGGGACGGTCTCGGGGACGAAAACATATCGGATTGTCATGGTGTAGCCATATGCACCATAACTTTGGATAAACTCCCGACACTGGAGGTCGGTAATGTTTTCAAATCTATTAGTATTTTTAAGTTTTGATACGTCTAAGTTTATGCAAAAAAAAATTCGCGTGAGAATTGATGCAGAAGAGAGAGCAGCTAAAGTGGGAGTGTCAATCCGAAAACTTCTACGCATTGTGATAGGAATTTAATTCGAAATAAAGACAAGCGTGCTATATAAATACATATATCCACCTGTACTGGACGCTTGAGGATCAAAGAGTAAATTTCTTCTACGGTTGTGTGTTGCATGCCGCTTGATTGTCTTGTATTTGAGGTCTTAGGCCTTGAACATGTCGCATACGGCTAACAACGACGCCAATATGGTGTATCAAGCATTTGGAGGCTATTGGCACACGACAACATGTCGCCGCCATTTTGGCGCAAAACGTTAACTTAGTGCCAAAATACATGAAATTGAGTCATAGCAGGTTAAAATTTTACAATTTACTCCACAACAGTTTTCTCGGCATAGTCAAGAAATACGCAATATAAACTGAACCGATTGGCCAGAATTCTTATCATTAGGACAAAGAAATTATTATCACTCTTACCTGCATGCCCGAGACCTCGGACCCGTCAGCTCCCGCGATGCCAAGCACCGAAGAGCGTGCCGCGTTGCAGTCCTCGGGATCAGTAAGCAGATCGTTGACGTCGCCATCTCGCGCGCGGCTTCTGGCAACCGCGGGTATGGGAAGTGGACCAGCTGCTCCCGATGAAGCCCATGCCGTGCGCCTTAATGTGCTTAACAGTAGCGTGCAGGAGGCGCGAGATGCTCGTAACTCGCGCCTTATAATGTGGGCGATTTCTATGGTCAATTTTCCTCAGATTGTGATGGCTGTCGTCCTTTTGGCGCTTTATTGGCAAAGCGAGACGCTCTGCTATCGTATCCAGGTGTGGGTGCTGCTACATACCGTCCACTTGACTCTGACGCTGCTGGTGGAGTGGACACTGTACTGTTTGAACGGTGCAAGAAGTAACAGTGCCATACGGTTAAGGGAGAAGTACATGGCTTTGCTGAGCCAACTCAAATATGGGCTGGACCTAGCTGGTCTATTTTGGTTCCTGGTTGGTAATATGTGGGTCATTAGTGATGGTGCTCGTTGCGATGATGGGTCGGTCGTATACCAATTGGCGCTGTGGATGATCATTATCGCGTATGCCAAGATTTTTTTGCCTTGCTTGTTGCTGCTGGCGCTGCTACCTATCCTATGCTTCTGTCTGCCTTGCGTCATTCGTCTGCTAAGTAGGTTGCAGGACCCTATGAGAGGAAAAGGAGCGACGAAGGAGGTATTGTGATCATATTTCTATGTTTTTCAAGTACTTATGTTGTCGCCGTGGTGATATAGATGATCGACCAGCTAGAGGCCAAGGTGTATACGGTCAATATGTTCCCACCCGATGACGCGTGCTGCTGTATCTGTCTCAATGACTATGAAATTTCCCAGTCGCTGCGTGTGTTACCCTGCTCTCACCATTTTCACAAAGAATGTGTGGACGAGTGGCTGCTAGTAAACTCTACGTGCCCAACGTGTCGCAAATCCATTTTCGATGTGTCAAGCTCTGGTGGGGCTACTGTTAGTGAAGAAGAGATGTTACAGCAAGTTTGATGGTGAGGGTCATTTTGTGCCCACATGCAGTGTGAATTTTAGCTTTTCGTGTCAAAGTTATGATGGATCCTCGAAGGCTAAGAGAATTGACAATTCTATTTTCGAGCTGTATAACGCTTATGAGCTGAAAAAGATGTAAGAAGCTGATTAGATAAGGCCTCTGCCAGCAACTGCTGGCAACTAACAGCATTTCTGCCGGGTCTATATTTACAACAGAAGAAGGGTAATAGTTGCCGTTAATTAGGAATGTTTTTGTAAACAAAGTGAATGTGCGACTTCAATTATTAATTGAAGCAGATTGGATCGAAACAGACCTTCGAGGTGTTGCAAATTACCTGAGGCATCGCCTTCAATAAGCCAACCTCATATTCGACCATCACACCTTCTTCCTTCCCTTCACCAATAGCATTTACATCAGCTTTACTGTCACAAAACCCGTCGTATTTTTGTTAAGACCGCTTAAATAAAATGTCACATACTTTGAGTTCAAGAAAGATCATATAAAGGCGTCATGCAAAAACTAACCCAAATGTTTTTGATGCTCTTCAGATTTAAATTAGCCTAATCTTCTAATTATGGAAGGCAAGCTGGACTTCGGCTGCAGCAGCAATTGCAAAAAGCTGGGCTTCACGCTAAAAGTTACTTCAAGGAGTAGGCGCATGCCTACTCATGGGCGGACCTTGCGGAAACCTTCACTTGAAAATCTTATATTGGTCAACAAAGCGACGCCGAACCAATTAAAATTTCCGCCAAAACTTAACAAATGCAATCCGGCGCCAATAATATTTTTTCAATAAACAGAGAATATTATTTCTCGAAACCTCACGAAAAAGAAAAGCTTGAAGTCTGCCAAAGCATGATAAGTTGCCACGCTTGACTCAAGCTGCTCTTTGCGCTTGGGCAAAGCAAAATTTATCCTACCAAAGACTCCTTTCTAAAGCACAATAAGTTTCATCTTGAAAAAGCGATACGAATATGAAGCTATGGATTCACAAAAAAAATGTTTTTGAAACCTTCTTTTTTACATAAATGGCTACTGATACTAGTACGAGGTGTCCCGTCACATAAATATTATCTTCTATAAAAGGAAAAATAATCATTATTTCCTATAATAGGAAATAGATAAAGAAGTACAACATTATTATCGTTATTTATGTTTACTTATTAGTTCCAATATTACCAAATTGGGTAATATTGACGCAATAAGACATCAGTTCTATTGCTTGGTTGATTAAGCTTAAATCAACCCCGTCAATCGTCAAAAGATACTTTCTCTTTTTTAGAGCCTTAGAATTTACCTTTAGTAGCTAAGAACTTAGAATCTTCCTCTACACGTCGTGTACGTGAAGTAGTCGAGGAACCCCACCTTCACTATACTGGGTTGGGGGATTGGGATGTTGTGCTTTGGGTCGGAAGGAAGAAGAGCAGTTAAACGCTTGTTTTGATTTTCTGGAGATAATTGTCAACTCGAAAGGTACATCACGTTTCTTATATCCTTCTATACTTGATATCGTTTTTGCTTGCGAAAAAATATCATTTAAAAGAGGTTAAACTGTGATGTCTTATTGTGTCAATATATTACCAAATTTGGTAATATTGGAACTAATAAGAAAGCAATTATAACGATAATGATTTTGTGCTTCTTTTTTTATTTCCTCTCTTAGGAAATAATATTTAATATTCCTCTTATAGAAAATTGTATACATATGACGGGACACCGTTACATGTGCCTTAGCAATGCTGACATGGCGGCACGCATCCAAAGACTTCTCTATCTTGAGATTAGTTGCGGACGATAACTTTGCAGCATAATGAATAATTATTTAACTGCAAAGTTATTAAATGATGACAGTTACAAAATTCATCTTTTGTGAAAAGCGTGGTGGCTACAAAGCCAACGTGTTTGGCTTAATTCTGATGAATTTTTAAAAAAGATGTCACAACGACGCAATGCTGCCCAGCTGCTCCGTTCAGCACCAGAAACAAAGTCTTCATTGACAACAATAGCATCTAAAAGGTTTCGGACGTATTCACGTTTGTCCTCGCTGAAATTTTCATCCGTCAGCTTTTCAAGTACTTTTTCAGCTTTTGACGGGTCTCGAGACTTCAGCTGCAGTTCCATAGGCGCAAGTTCAATTTCATTTACTGGATTCACGGTGGCAAGCTCCATGCATTCCAATGCACGGTAAAATGTTCGCAGCTCTTTCCATTGTTGTGGGCCTGTGAGTCCACTAACTTCACCTACAGTCAAACCATTTGACAAAATTGCGCGTGCTTCCAAGAAAAGCATGGTTTCTCTCACGAGCGGCATCACAAGGGATAGTAAGGAAGAAGACACACTCACTCCAACATTGGTCACTGTTGCAACACTGCACGGAATCGCAGCGCCAGACTCACATGATTCGCACATGAAAACGAGCGGGAAACGTAATTCCACTGCACGCTGTTGCTGCAAACGCTTCAGTTTGACAACCCACTGCTCAATCGAGAAGAAGCTACTGCCTTTCGTTAAGTCAACTTGAAGCTCTACCGGTGGTAGAAAGAGCCATAAACTTGGCGGCAATGGCTCCGGTGTGACATCGTCTACAGCTTTAATTTGTTTTTTTTTCGACACGATGTCCTTCATGTTGTTTTTACGCTTTAGTATCATCGATGGTAACAGCATGCTTTTAGGCTCACGCAATGACGAGATGCCACTTTCATCAACAGTCGCCGAAAGCATTCGGGAAGTGACTGCACTTCTAACAGTTGTTGCTCGCGAAACCTCACGTTCCTTTGCCTGAAAGAAAGTGTGGCTTAGAATGAAGTCGATAGAAGGTCTTGAGGCTGCAACGCGATGAAAACATTGACGCAGCAAGTCACCTATGTTCTTGTTTGGTGCAAACTGAACAATGGAGCGTTCAAAGAAGCAACAATTTGATGAGTCATCACTTATATACCAAGTGGAAAGACGGTCAAGGACATCGTGAGGCGACATACAGTCTTGAAACTCATCCAATTGGCGCCCCGAAGCATATATCTTCAGAATTATGACGCCCAGGCTCCAGATATCCAGCGATAGAGTGGCACGAGAGGATTCTGTGTCTTTAAGTGCAAAAGTGGCAATCTCGGGTCCCATGCACTCGGCCTGACTTTTTTTCAGTAAATTCATATCCAAGGGAAGATTTTTGTGTCCTACCCTTGTTGCATACTCAAGACCCCATAACTTCAAAAATCCGTCAGTTGAACAAACAATGAAGCTATCTGTATCAAGTGCTCCGTGAACGAGGCGTCGGGAATGAAGAGCGCGCAGTGCTTTCACGACACGTGAGATATACTGCTGTTGCGGTTCAAGAGATAAAACCATGTGAGCTTGCAGGGTAATACAGTCAGTTTTTTCCAGCACCAAAATGCAGCAGCTTAAGTTGACAGTGTCTTGGGAACAGCCGACTTTTAATTCGTACCCAAGGGCATCGTCAAAAAGCCTAGGCGCAAAAGTCCGAGATAATTTATCATTTTCCAAGATTCTTAACGCATAACTCTCACGGCCTGCAAGATCAGCATCTTCTTCAATGAAAAATTTCAGTAAGAGCTTTTGAAGTGGAATAGAGCCGGGCGCTGCGTCTTCAGTCGATCTATTCCTTAGCCGACAGCCGACAAAAAACGCAAACGCAGACTCTTCAACTTGAGTATTTGAATCGAGAATGTAATCGTACGCATTCACAGTCAGCAATGGAGCAGCTTCGTCGGGATCAATCGTAATTAGCGACGTCAGCGCTGATCTCAGTGCGTTTCTGGAAGGGGTCCGAGCATGCGTCTCCGTGATGCTCGCTGAGCTATGAGTGCCGAGCAGCTCGAGAGAGTGATCGCTGTCTCCACGTTCGTATGTTAAAACATATATGCTGTCTTCTGATTTAGTTTGACGCCTTTCTTGAGGGGACTCCAAATCGACATAGCTAGAACTCACTATGCTTGATGTTGTTTTGTAAGATTGCTCCGAATTAGTTGGCATCGCTATAATGAAACAAGAGTCACGTTGATAAGTATCTTGAATGCCTTCTTCACAAGACATTTGACTCTGGGAATGTTCACCCGCGATAGCAGTAAAGTGACCTGAACTCTCTGAGCGTTCTCGGAAGGACTTTCCAAAAGGATATGGTAAATTAAGGATTCCAGTGGAATTATGTACAAGCGCCCGTCTTCGCTTCCACAAGACAAACGCGAGTGTGACCCCCACGGCCAACATAGCAGGAATGACGATAACTATAATGGCGATGGGTTCCCCACTCATGACATCCTCTTTTTTTATTGTTTTGATTTCATCTTCGTGGGTGGGCAAGGCAGGTCCAAGATGTTTGGTTGTGGCTGCCATTGATTCCATAGGTTTTGAAGTGCCTACGATCGAGCCTCGCTTTTGTTGAGTCAAAGAATTTAGCGCTTCCAGCATATCGGTATCGACGCGCAAAATATCATCATTCAGCCAAACTTTGAGTTGCTTCGTGTGGGCACTTATTGCAGTTGGTATTTGAATAGCATTACTTCGTAAATCGATGGTAGACAGCCCTTCTGGTAAATCAAAAACGAAAGGTGGAATTTGATCGAAATTGTTTTGTCGAAAATCGCTAAGATACAGGAAACATGTCAGTTTTTGATATGACAAATAAGAGCTTATGGAAGCTTACATGTAAGAAATGCCAGATTCTGAAGGGCCTTTGACAAACTCAAATGAGAAGGTGCTGAGTCCACAATTTACAATCGAGCTGTAAACCATAGTATGAATGTGAGTTTAAAGTCAAATTTTATAGCAATAGTATTAATAGCGTACATTTTCTGGATGGAAGCTGGTAGCACCAGGTGAATACCACTGTCGGCAAGTGGGATCCCCTCTATATGTCTGCAGGCGTCAAACAAGAAGCATTGTTAGCCGTTAAGAGCACATAAGACTGATTTTAAGGAAAGCTTACAAATGTTGAAGTGCGGAGAGCTGTGCAAAAGCCGTAGAGACTATGCTCACTGGGGTGTCAGGCTGGAATCCCGAGGCTGCTAGCAGCGAGAAAGATGTAACTGAGGACGATACAAGTTTATCAATTTCGGAGAAACTGGAGGAGAGCTCGAAATTTGACGAGGAGGCAAGAACCGATGTTTCATTGTTTACGTAAAAGGATTTTACCGACACTGGATTGAAAGACGCCGAGGAAGCAACTGTAGATTCAGTGATGCAGCTTACAGCCCACTTGTCCGCGGACTGAGACCCGAGCACTACGCGGTCACACGAGATCGCACTGGGTGCGACTGAATTTACGATGGTGGCAAAGCTACTTTTATCGACCAATGCCACCAATAGTACAAAATATGCCGGATGCATTGATTTAACGTTGAAGCTTAAACTTCTAAGTTGCTACAATGTAGTGCTAGACGTGGACAGGTTTGCTTCAAAAGCAAAATGAAGAATCGAATGGGAAGTGTCATGATTTTCAGTTGAAACAGCCCTCGGTTGGCGTAAAACGCTCGGAGCAAGTAGACTACACAATGCGTGCAGTTTTCTAATTACAAAACAGCTGACTTGTTTTCAATTAGCAGCCCATCTGATCAGATGGTGGGACCTTGTCGAAGAGTTCAAATTCATTTATGCTCATTGCAGCAGGTAATCTAGATCAAAAGGATCCAAAAAATATAAATTCATATTTCACCAAATGTGACCAGAAAAAGTAAATATTGCCGATTTCAGACAGGAAAGGCTCTAACAGTCAAGAGGTCCGTTAATGTCTTTAAGTCGTTTTGTCCACGTATATCCTTGCGCCTGTTCATCACTTTGCTGAACTTTTTGCTGAACACGGTTGTAATCGCAAGATTGAAATTCAAAGGAGTTGACGGGAGTCTACACAAGCGGTGGATGCAGGAATGTTTGTCACAGTCATTGCGCTAGACCCAATAATGACTGCACTGGGTAGGTCTATCACGGCCGTCTGATCGTAAGATGACCATAACACACTAGCAAGGATTTTATTATCGCGCTTTCACTATGAATACTAGCACTATAAATTCGAATTCATGTTCTAGCAGAGCAGGATACGCTTCTGACAACGCTGCAGAACAAGCGAGAACCTGTCTCACACCGCACCCTGGCGAAACATGGCAGCCGCAACGCTCATAAAAGCCGTGATATTCGAACCGACGTGGAGATCACTCGCAGCGTTAAAATCCTCCGCAGTGGCTGCCACACGGTCATGAAGCTTGTACATGTATTCTGCAATAGAATCCACACGTTAGCACCACCTCAACATAGGGTTTTTAATCCGGCACTACCTTTTACGATCTTGTCAAGATCGTCGTCAGAAAGCTGCGTCGACGCGCCAAGGTTTTTGTTAATCAGCGCAAAGGAGCCACCATTTGCAGCTTTGTTCGGTCCAAAGGAAAGGCCATGCTGCTTGACGATGTTGATGGCCTCGTCCGTGCAAGGAAAGTTGGCGCCCTCGAAAATACCTTTGCAGCCATTCTTGATTAGCATGCGCACGGCATCTGCATCCATATCGTTCTGGATGGCGCACGGGAAGGCATAGTCGCAAGGCGTCTCCCACAGACGACCTTCTTCACTGGGATGGTAATTGGCGGTGGTAGATGCCATAATATAAGCGCCCAGACGCGCATTCCGCTCTTTTTTAATGCGCTTCAGCTCATCCAAATTTTTTCTCGTAAAGCCCTGGTCCTCAACAACGAAGCCAAAGTTGTCACTTAAACCGACGGGAATCGCACCCAAATCCAGCAATTTTTGCGCCACATTAAGTGCCACTGTTCCGCTACCCGAAATGAGGCAGCGTTTTCCCGCAAACGTCTCGCCACGAGACTCAAGAATGCGATTTGCAAAATATGCGACGCCGTAGCCTGTAACTTGGGGGTAGTGGTACGCTCCTCCACTTAAGATTCCCTCCGTGCCGCCAGGGTGCAGTTGACGTAGGCGCTTGTATTGTCCAAACATGTATCCTATTTCCTGTGGACCAACACCAACGCCTGATGTGGGCACATCTGTATGAGGGCCGATGTAATTCGCGAGCTCCGTCATATAACTCTGGCAGAAGCGCATAATTTCCGACTCGCTTTTATCCATGGGATTAAAGTCTGCACCACCGTGTGCACCACCATACGAACCGGCCAACGCATTGCGAAAGATTGTTTCAAAGCCGAGAAACTTGGCGGTAGCGTGCGTTGTGTCTGGGTGGAAACGCAGTCCACCCATGTACGGACCCAGGGCGCTCGAAAATTGCACGCGAAAGCCGCGGGTGACGCGGCTACTACCCTCGTCATCGATCCATGGAACACGGAATTGGATCACACGCTCAGGCTCCATGAGTGTTTTCATGACCCAAGCATACTTTGGATACCGATCGAACACTGGGACGACGGAATTGACAAAGTTCTGCACAGCCTGCACGTACTCGGCCTATCATGGACGTTAATGTTAATGTGAAAAAAAAAAAGTTTACTATGAAGAAGTACGAACCTGGTTGGGATCTCGACGAATCACCTCGTCCATCAGCATATCAGCGGCCTCTTGACCATTGCGGAACCGCTTGTCACCCCCGCGGCGGAAAAGTGGCTTGTTTTTCCAATGTTTCTTGCCGTGTGTTGTGCCATGCACGTCCGACATGAGCGACGAGCTCGCACGTGCCATCGCGGGCGCAAATGGCTGCGTGTAGCGAGCGAGAGACGACATCGTTAAAACCATGGTTGAGGCGTGTTTGACCGAGTTGCTCGGTGAAGGTTTGCTGAAAATCGTTGTGTGGCTTAAATTCACACAACACCACATTTTGCATATGGTGTCATGGAAACGTAATATTGGCAAAATACAAGGTTTTCACTAATACCAAGGATGAATACTCTTAAATAATGAGTTGTAAAAACTCGACATTATATTGGTGGCGGGTTTACATCAATGTTATATCGATAATTGTAACGGGGTGTATCGTTACATGAAATTAACAATTAAGGGTTGTTAATAAATATATTATATAAAAGGTAGAGAATATTTGGAGAATATTACTTTACATAAAATATTTGGAAAGCTTATCCATTGGTAGATATAGATCATTATATCTACTTGGTCCGCGGTCCAGTCAGCACTGGACGCGCGCAAAGAGAGAGACAGATAAGACTCTATTACATGTTTTGTATTAGTATATAATTAAGTCAGTATTAAATAGATAGAAACAGAAGAACTTAACTATATTAAATACAGTTTACTATTAACCCTCTCTACAGCAAGTGAGTCTTCCTTTGCACGTACTAGTGTCCGTGAAGTGACGTAAGGCACCACTCGCACTGAAGCAGTGCGAAGTGGACTTGCACTGAAGCAGTACAAGTCGGCGGTGCCCCGTTTCACCTGGTAGCACGTCCAAGGACCACAGTTCTATCATCTAATATGGACATGTTCGATGATAATGGAAATACGCATCACATTTTGCGTGATAGCTACTCTTTTCTAAGTGACATAGAAAGGAGTGCGGTCGAACGAATGAGTTCGACCGTAGGGCATGATGCCATCTTGGCCATGCCGTCCGGATTGGACAGAGATGCTCTCCATTCAGCCATCGCCAAGTTCATACAACATGAACCTGACGAGGCGTAGGAGAAGGTAGCCTTGCTTAATCAGCAAGGCTCTCAACAGGCAGAACTGTTGAGGTTACAACAGGTACAGACCCCTGAACCTTGGATGACACACACGCGGCGTCCCGAAACCTTAAAAAAAGACATCTCTAAGTATAGGGGAGTCGAAGAAGACTCCCTCTTAAGATGGTTTGTCGAGTTGGACGATGCCATAAAGGCTCGTCACTTCGTCGACGAGAAAAAGCAAGCCGCATTTCCTTAGTCAAATTTGGCAGGTCGTGCCAAAACCAGTAGGGGGCGCAACGCCCTACTGATCCAGCCACAGAGAATTTACAAATCTCTTGACGGAAGTTGCTCCAGATACACAATCATTATGTGTCTCGGCACCTGGCGATGAGGTATCCCTCATCACCTTGAAGATAAAGTGACGAATGATTTGCCACGTAGAGCCCTAGTGGACTGTGGGGCGTCGAATAACTTTATTTGTCGCCAATCGCTAGAGGGTCGTAGGCTCAAATATGTTGAGGGCGACATCCCTCCAACGAGGATGACGGTGCGTCTAGCGAGAGGCGCATCGATAATAGTGATGAAACGACATGTGAAATTTCACTCCACGTTAAAAGATTTACAGTATGATGATGATTTCATCGTCCTGGATTTGAATGACAAAATTGATGTCATCCTAGGTTTACCTTGGCTCAGAAAGTATAGGCCAGGAATCAGCTGGCAGCATCGATCCGTAAAGATGCCTGCCACTTGTTCATCAGATGGCCATTTGATGAACGTCTGGAAGCGTCTACAAGCGTGTGGATGTACTACGAGTGAGTGTGATGGCCTCGCTTGTGGGGGTACGGTCGTTAGTACGACTGCACAATATCACAGTGTGATTACTAATCACAATGTGGAGTCAGCTGTCGGCGGCTGTTTTAATGCACAGGCAGCGCCGAAGGTCCACCACTCGATTAAGTCGAGTGGATTGAGACATGAATGTACGCCTAGCTTGCGACATTAAAAAGATACCGGTTGCCTAACAGGGACAACACGATGATCCTAGGTCGAGTAGAGAGTCGACTGAGAGAAACCGACTATGATAGCGCAATCGCAGTTGGACGCCGTTCAGGGAATTAGTCCCCACGTACTTGAGGAGAAATCTCCTCAAATAGTTAATGCTAAATTGACTATACTTCAGCATCCCAAGGGATTAATCCCTCGGCAGCCTGTGGAATAGGGATCCCAGGAGAAACCGAGACATTGAATGTCTTGGTTAATAACGGATTTAGAGTAGGCGCTTATACTCGTGATCTGTATGCGCCTCCGAATTTAACTTCGGAGATAATTCAACTACCAACCCTTGCACCTAAACGGTTCTTGAGAGATCTGCATAGTGGTAGAATCAATCAGATCTGCGTACTCGTCACAGAAGACGAATACGTAACCGATATTCGGTCAGCGGTAATTTTTGCAGAGAACGAACAAGTTCTCAGCAGCTCATCGATGGACGAAAGTGTCCTCGATGTGAAGACTCGGATTGCTTGATATACTACTCAATCCTGGGAGTCACTTAAGACAAATCTTTTCTACAAAAATTTGGTTGAATTCAGGGATGTATTCCCTGAAGCAGTTCCATGCAAGTTGCCTTAGGATAAAGGCACTCGACATGAGCTCGAGCTCAAACCGGGCTCGAAGTATTGTGTCATGAAGCAGTGGTCAGTGCCTCGTGAACACGTACTTAAGATCGATAAATTCTTTATCGATCGATTAAAAGCGGGCCATGTGAGGGAATCAACCTCCCCACATAGCTCTCCGACCTTCTGTGTACGAAAGGCCACAGGAGGTGGCGGATAGTGCACGCATTCCTTAAACTGAATGCTGCAACAGTACCGGCTCAAACGCCGATACCTAGAAAAGACGTAAGCATAGATGGAATGTCTAAGATAACCATCTTTTCGTCTATGGATCTGATGGATGGATTCTATCAGATCCTATGCGTGAACGGGACATCCCGTACACAGCAGTGAGCACTCCTAGTGGGATGCTCTGGGAATGGCTACTAATACTACAGGGAATTATTAACGCCCTGCAACATTTAACAGATGCGTAACAAATCTGTTGAGACTGGTGCGAGAATTCGCTCCGATATTTTCCGACGATTTATTCGTCCACAGCCGGGTTATGGGCGGAACGACGGACTGGAAGTTGATAAAACTCACGTAAGTCAGGTTCTTACAGTTATGCAAAAGCATAATTTGTACGCAAATCTCAAGAAGTGTTTATTCGCTGCAAGCGGAATACCACTTTGTGGGTGCATTGTAGGTAAACACGACATGCGCCCTAATACCGAAAAGATCAAGGCAATTACCAACTGGCCAGTTCCAGTCGATGTCAAGGGACTTAAAAGCTCCTTGGGCTAGCGGCGTACTTGCACAAGTTCTCCCGCAATTATGCCGAGATGAGAGTTCATCTCTCTCGTCTCTTGAAAAAGACGACAAATGGTTATGGAACGCTAATTGTCAGCTTTCCTTTGAAGGTATCAAGCAAAGCTTGATGCAATTCCCATCTTGTCGATTGCAGATCAAGACAGACCATTACATGTGGTCTGTGACGCCAGCGATGTGCGTTTATGCAATACGATACGGACGGCACGGAGCGCGTCGTGTTACCAATCGCACAAGCTGTAACCTGCTGAACGCAATTACCCAGTGCATGACAAGGAACTCCTTGCCATGAAATATTCACTGGCTAAATTTAGGGTGTATTCTCTCGGAGATAGACCGTTTATCGTATATACGGACCATGCGTCATTACGCACGGCCGTAAACAGCCCACACCTCTCGCAAAGAATGGCGAGGTGGCTATCCTTCTTCGCGGAGTATAAAAACTCCGTGGAATATAAACCAGGAAGACTTGATGTCGTCGCTGATGCGTTATCACGCCGACCAGATTTCGCGCCGGCTGCGCACTCCAACAGTGGAAATAATCCAACTGTTGCAACACTCATTACGAGTGTTCCGTCATCAACTTTGTTTGATAACATAAAGAAAGCCTACACAGAAGATAAAGACCTTCTGCGTTTAGTGGATCATCTGACGAATACATCCAATATTTTCTTAAAGATTTACCGGCTTTATATCGAACGTCATCCGATCCATACACAACACGCAACGGCTTACTCTACTACACAACCGTTGCCGGCGAGACTCACGTGTTGTCCCTACTCACAATGATTTGCGCTTGCGCATCATGTATGAGTGTCACAATGCACCAACAAGTGGGCATCGTGGACGTGAGAAAATTTATCTCACAGTAAGTCGCGACTTTTACGGACCCCGCCAGTATCAATTCGTGCACAAGTACATTCGTGCTTGCGAGGTATTTCAACGGGTAAAGCCTAGCCCTTCATCCCGTGCACATCTCCAACCTCTACCACTTCCGGCAGAATGTTGGTAGTCCGTATCTATGGACCTAGTCTTCGGATTTCCCGTCCCAAAAACGATGAGATCCTTGTTTTTGTAGACAGATTCAGCAAGATGGTACATCTTGTTGCAGTACCAGAGTCAATCACGGCTCCGTGCTGTGCCCGTGTCTTTATCGACAAGGTATTCAAAGTGCACGGTTCACCCCGTGAATTGGTCTCAGATAGAGATACACGGTTCACGGCGGAGGTTTGGCAATCCGTGTTCCAATCTCTCGGAACACGGCTGACTACGTCAACTTCTGATCATTCAGAGACAGATGGTCAGACGGAACGCGTAAATCGCGTCCGCGCAGAGACACTTCGAGGTTACGTCCAATCGTATCCGAATCGGAGCTAGTTTTTACCGATGGTCGAATTCGCTATCAACAATTCGGTGCATGCGTCTACAGC
>NC_090611.1:5515328-5553337 GCF_004359215.1 Bremia lactucae
TGATATTTCATGCGATGGAGTTTAAAATGATGGTTCTGACCAATCAACATCATTTAAAAATTAAGTGGTCACATAGTGACCACTCCATCTAATGACAGTCAGAGTGATTGTCGTTTAAAGGAGGGGTGGTGTAGCGGGGTGTATCGTCGCATGAAATTAACACTTAAAGGTTGTTAATTAATATATTATCTAGTAGGTAGATAATATTTGGAGGATATTACTTTAAATAGTAATGTTCTAAAAGCTTATCCATTGGTGGATATAGACCATTATATCTACATTCTCCGCAGACTAATCAGCGCTCGACGCGCGCAAAGAGAAAGACAGATAAGAGTTTATTACATGTTTTGTATTAGTTTATAAAAAAACTAACTTAGTATTAAGTCGATAGAACAGAAGAGCCTGGTTTTATTAATACAGTTTTTAAGTAACCCTCTTCAAAGCAAGTGTTTTAGAGAGAGTCTTCCTCTGCACGTACTAGTGTACGTGAAGTGACGTGAGGCACCACTTGTACTGAAGCAGTACAAGTTGGCAGTGCCCCGTTACACTTTGGGAAGGGAGTCCTCTTGCTAGGCATCGTCGCCCCAGCAGAGACCGTGGCATAGCAGCGAGCCATCATATGGCCGCGCTTGCCGCATTTGTAGCAGACAACGTCTGCATTGCTCAACTCCATGGGAGTGCCATTCGACCTCTCGACCCATGGCTTATACCAAGCAGTCGCCGAGGCACTGTTGAAGAATTGCTCCTCATCTAAGGCAATTTGGATTGCCTCTTCCATCGTCCACAATCTCTTAAAATGGCCTTTCGCGATGGGCCGTGCTGCAGTTCGTTCATAAACATGGGCTCCTTAATGTGTTCCGGTATCGGACCCACACTAATGGACGCCGACAGCGAGCGCTTTTCTGCACATATTTTTGCAGTAATAGCTTCGCCTGCCGCAATCCACAGAAGCGCGCCTGACGCAACACTTTGTTGTCCTTCGGCTGATAGATGGCGCGAATCTTTGTCTTAAAGACTGCCCATGATAGGAACGCATTAACGTCCGCCATAAGCGCCGAGTAAGCCCACACTAAGGCCTTACCGCGTAAATGCGAAATCGCGTACGACACCATCTGGGTGTCGTCCTCGATGAGCTGCGCCACACCGCATTTTTCCACGGCTAACAGCCAGTGAACAATCGTGTGCGCTGCAGTTCCATCGAACTTGAGCGGGTCCATCCGAATGGGCCTCGGCTGATGCGGCCGGGCGGAGAGCATCGAAATATTCCTGTTGGGAGCCTCTCTCCGAGCCTGCTCACGCCTAAGCTCATCCTGAGTCTTAGTGACGGACCCCGCCGCAGCATGGCTCTATGCTTCGGACGCGGCCCTTCGCTGTCCGAGCATTTACGTCTCAAATTACTCCAACTGAGCAAAATGTTGCTCAAAAGGACTGCCCAAGAGCCTGGCCAGGGCTTGCTCACCAAGGCCCTGCGCCAAGTGCTCTTTCACCTACCGATGATGTTCGGAGAGGCGGGGGAATGAGCCCAATCGATATAGAGGCTCATTTTCGCTGACACACTCAAAGAGACGGTTTGAGGGAAGGACTACTAGTTCTACCATGTGTAGGCGTGCGCTACTATAGCAGCCACGCTCTACTTAAGCACACACCTAAAGACACAGTCAGGTATTTGGTGGGCGCCTAAGCGACCTCACTCAACGAACTGAATAAGTGTCGTCACCGAAGCGGTAATCCGGCTCCACGTGCGCACTTGTTAACTAGGAAGTAGTTCTTAGACTGATATACATTTGATCGAATTAAATATGAATACTTTTCTGTAGATGTGCACTTCTACGTGGCAAGCGTATTATCTGAATACCTCGGCTTACAGATGACGCTAGCCGTCACCCATTTGAATGTGCATCACATACACAAGGGTGGGTCACTTTGGGTACTACACCCAAGTGGCAGGTATTATTACTTTCCGTATGACCGCATCCTAGGCATGCTATGGTTGGTAAGACACCAACTATGGATAGACTGACGTACACGTACAGTTGCTAGTTCTACGCAGGACACCGGAAAGGATGTGCTACCGCGGGGCCTATGCAACTGATGTCGTGTCAAACGAAGATAAGGCAAGGACCAATGCAACTCAAGTCGTGTCAAACACTGAAAAGCTGGGGCCTATGCAACTGATGTCGTGTCAAACACAGTTAAGGGTGAGTTGACGGGATGTCGAATGTCACCAATTCCTTCTCAGCTTGGAGAGACTGAGGTATTGAAAAAGATGATAAGTTGTCATGCTTTTCAATGTCCTCCATAGACCGAAAGCCTGTTGCAGTAGACAGCGAGCTGACAGGAAGTCATCCGTCGCAAGAACCTCGGGTGCCGTGGCTCTCTAGGCTAACATACCCTTTTGAACCGCATCAGACTCAAGGATCTGTGCATTCCCAGTCATAGGTCGTGGTGACTCGGAGAACGAGTACCCGACAGATTAGGACGATCAAAGGCACGTCTAAACGATTGACCTTTTTATTGAAGATGACGGGCTTTCGAACGTGGTGTTCGAGGCCATCAAAGTCAAAATAGCGGAGGCATCCTAAGTTAAGATGCTCCGAGAAGTCTTTAAATCCGCCGAGGAGATAGTTAAGCTCCCGGAGATGTCGTGGGATCTGTTCCTGTCCGAACTAAAGAAAGAAAAGATCCACGAAATAGTCACACCAGTTCCGAAGTGAACTTGGTGGACTGTTGCTCGTCGTTCACAATAGACGAGAGCCGTCCTAGAAACGGACAAAAATAAATGAATTGTTGCTTAAGGTTGGGATGCCTTAAAAGACAGCCTGTTTTTTATAGATTATGTGGAAACATCGTAATGTGTACCCAGAAGAAGTGCCGAGACGCCTACCGGCCGATAGGGCCATCGGGCACGAAATTAATTTAGAACCTGGCATGTGACCATGCAATGGCCGTTGCTGAAAGAACAAGTCGATTGTAATTATAAGTTTTTCGACAAGCAAGCCAAGGCGGGATATGGATGTGAGAGCAAGTCGCACCACTGCAGCCCGGCCTTTTGTGTGCGTAAGGTCACTGGTGAATGGCGCGTGGTTCATACTTACAATAAGCCGAACACGGCGACCATACCGGCGCAAACACCAATCCCGCGAAAAGATGTTCTGTTGATCTCCATGGAAAAGTCAACTATCTTTTACACGTTGGAATTTAAGGATGGCTACTATCTGGTACTCATGAGAGAGTCCGATGTAGCCAAAACATCTGTAAGCACCCCGAGCAGTATGCTTTGGGAGTGGCTTGTGATGATTTAAGGTTTGAAAAGCGTGCTGCCGACATTCAGCCGAGTGGTGCCTCACGCGATGCGTCAGCACCGTGCCTTCGCACCCCCATTACCTTGACGATGTATTCGTACATAGCAGGGCTGAAGGAACCCGTAAGGGAATCAGTAAAGGAATGGCCAATCCCACGACATGTTAAGGTTTTGCGCCAATTCCTTGGGCTCGCTATTTTACTTGCCTAAATATAGCAATAATTATGCCGAGAAAACAAAGCCCTTGTCTGAGCTCCTAAAAAAAGACGCAGAATGGGTTTGGTTAAAAAAAAACAAGAAGTAGCGTTCACATTGATGAAGCAATATTTTTTAAAAGCACCAGTCATGGCATTACCAGACGCGGATAAGCCTTTTAGCGTCGTCTGCGATGCAAGTAATTTTGCAATCGGCAGCGCGCGCATGCGAAAAGATGACGACGGCATTGACCGTGTCATCTCTTTCCAGTCCCGGCTTTTATATGGGGCGGAACTGAATTACTCTGTGCATGACAAAAAGCTTCTTTCAATAAAGTATGCTCTTGTTAAGTTTCGAGTGCACCCATTGGACACCGAACCATTTGTGGTTTATACGCATCACGCATCGTTGCGGACCGCGATAAACTCACCGCGCTTATCGCCTAGAATGGCAAGATGGCTTACATTCTTCTCTGAATCCAGCTTTAAAGTTGGCTACAAGTCGGGTAAGTCGAATGTCTTGGCTGACGCGTTATCGCGCTGACCATACTTCGAGGCAAGATACTATGAAAGTATGGCTTGTGCTAAGGCACAAATTGAGTCATCAACGTTGGCAGCCATAAAGGCATACCACGTAAGAAACTCATTGGCCTCCGAATGAAAGGCGAGATACACCCAGGACAAACATTGTCGCCTGCTGTTGGATCAATTTGGTGGACGAAAGGTAACCCTTCCATCGCACCTAAAGGCTAAACTAAATCGCTTTAACTTCAGCGATGGCCTGGTATGGCATCAGCTGTCACATTGTAATCCCTTGAGAATCTATGTACAGATCACAAGTTGATATTTCTCCACGAGCTCCATGATGCACCATCTAGTGGGCATCTGGGCCGTAAAAATACATTTTAAAAAGTGTCTGACGAATTTTGGTGGCCACACCTATATAGATGGGTGACCAACTATATACGCTCTGCTAACAGTGTCAGCGCATTAAGTCTGCACCGTCCAGCAGTGAGCAACTGAAGCCTTTACCGATTCCAACGGATTGTTGAAAGTCAGCAAGTCTGGACCTCATGTTTGGCATGTCGCGCGACCACAAGGGACGGATAGGGCTCATCGTTTTTGTGGACAGACTGAGCAAAATGGTGCATTTAGCACCATGTAAAACATTGATCACAGGCAAGGAGGCAGCTCTATTCGTTCTGAATCATGTATACCGACTCCACGGAATGCTCGAGTCCATAGTATCGGACCGCGATCCACGTTATACGTCAGGTTTATGGCAACATGTATTTGAACTGCTTGGTAGCAAGCTCAACCCAGACCGATGGCCATACAGAACGTGCCAATCGGGTCGTGGTGGATGTATTACACACGATAGCGACTTTTAAAGAATGGAGCAAACATTGCCTCTGGTGGAGTTCGCTAAAACAGCAGTGTCCACACCAGTACGGGTGAGACACCGTTTTATATTAACGGACAGCGCCATCCTCGGATGCCAGTTTCGTTTGTGCGCAACTCGAGTCTTAGTGGGGGGCCTCACTATGCTCAGTGCGAAAAGGAATAAGTTACGTCAATATGACGATGACCCGCGAGGGTATCATGTCAAAGAGAGAAACTTGCCCTGGTGACCCTGCCGGTTGGTAGCGGACAGTATGGAGTCACGGCAAGGAACGCCTGTGCTCCAAAATAATAACGATGTTTCGCTAATGCCAACTACGTCCTATGACCGACCTCTCGGTGGTGTCTTAGGCAAGTTGGATGCCAAAAGCGTGAGCTAAGCTCAACGCATTCTGGATGGATTAGCCATCACACGAAACATCCGTGACGCGATGGCAAGCGCACAGGAAAAACAAAAAGAATATGCTGATTGAAATGGTCGCAAAAGCAATGAACGCTTTAGTGTTGGGGATAAAGTACAATTAAGTACTGCTAATCTACCTAAAAGTGTAATTTCTGTACAACCTGGAGGTACAACGAAATAATTGCCATGCTACATTGAGCCATTTACTGTGGTCGAGGAAGTTAAAGACCTAATAAATTGGCTTACCCTCCCGCCATACATAAAGAAGCACTCCGTCTTTTACGTGGGTCGTTTCAAACGTTATGTAGACCCAACTGAGGTCATATTCCCAACAGATGATGGAGAGGAGAGAGGCGGATTACTTGCCCACAATCTCCTCTTCCTCTGGAAAGGTAAAGGATTTAAAGAGCGGGGGATACCACGCGCGTAGTGCGGGTACCTCAGCATCAATTTCTCCAAGATGTCCAGCCGAAGTTTCAGGCGTTCATAACCCTGACGAGCCTTCCCGCAGACATCATGAAGATCCGAGGTCAGTCGTATGACTTTACCTTTGAGATCCCTAATACGCCGTTCGGCAGCGCTGAATGCATGCGACTGAACGGACGAAGGAAGATGGCCGCGAGTTGGTGGGCAAATTCGCCACTCCTGTCGGGCGTCGCCTGCACTGATGAATGCAGGTGGGAATCAACGCTGCCTTGTTGGAAGGTTGCTTGTCCGCCGCTCCGTGAGGCAAGAGTATCAGATCCTCGTCCAATGAAAAGGTGACCCGAAGAGTTTCGACTCTTGGGAGCCGATCGATACCCTACGTATTGATGTGCCCGGCTTGGTGTCTGCATATGAAAAGGAGCACCAGCTGAGGCCTTTCCGCCAGTCTCAAATGACTAGCAGGAGTAGCGTAGTCAGAAGAAACAGGGGGTACAATACCGCCCATGATTTCTTCCACACGTAAGCGAGCGATATTTATTCGCTGCAACCGCTGTTTCATCGCATCGTAATGCGGTTGAAAGCTCTGATTAAATCGAGCGTTCAGTTAAACGCAACCCGACCGAGATCGGGGAAATACATCCAAGAAATTTTCACTAAGCCTATCGAGAATTAGGCACTCGTCAGGTCAAAAGCGTTTACCTTTTATGCCAAAGCCAAAATGACCTAGTAGCTAGCTCTTAAAAATAGCGTACAACCTTTATAGTGCTCACCTAAGTGATATGTCTTGACAAAAAAATCACGAACCATGGATCGATTGGGAAACGAAATCAGTCGGAGCCAATATTATCGCATACTCAAATCAAGCTAAAGAAACGATTGTAACTAATATTAGTCGATGGCCATGTCAAAGACGATTTGAAAGTTGCATGACAGCAGAGAATAGAGATATTTCGTGTGTATTGGATGGAGGAAACACTAAACCAGGGAATTTTGTCGGGCGTCAAATAACAAGGGGTTCAAGAGTACGGCGTGCCAAACGGACCGATTATAGGGATTATAAGTAAAACAAGAACCAAGTATTATGTTTGTCCAGGGGGTGGGAGTTATCTCGCTTAGCAATAATTGGCAGCTTGTGAAGCCACGTCGTGCGACAAAGCTATGTTGCTTTTAAAACGTATCGGTCGTTGACGACGATCCAACACATGACCAAATCGACGATCTGGCGGTGAAAGACTGAAAAAAAATCGATACGAATTTTAAACGTGGAATAGGTATTGGCATGGAAAGCAGGGGGGGTCCACAGGCCGGTTATTTGGTTCCACCCGAGGTCTTGCGCATTGCATAGTGGTTGCTCGTTGGTGACAAGTATGGTCCACAAAAGGTAGGCCGGAGCAAGGACTCAAAATGAAATTTTGTGATTATTATAGCTCTTTTCGCCATATTTCTATATTAAAATGACTTTTACTCGTGCCAACTCATGTAGTCGATTAAGTGGTGATAAATGTGACGCAGTTGTGTTAATAACAGTATTACCAGTAAATGCAACTACGCCAAACGACATAAATACATATGCATAATTGTCTTTACCAATATTCGTGGTTTAGAACTTCAAGAAAGGTATACCTAAATGTGATTGACTCAAAATATACTGAGATACTTATCATTCAGTACGGATGTATTTCAAGACGGGTAGGCCACAGTATGAGGTTCATATACACTCTTCAGAGAAGAATGTGAGCCATCTTGCCATTCTAGGCGAGAGGTGGGTAGATTAGATCTTTCATGTGATTAGCGAATGTAGTTCTTAGGATAGGACCTAGATAGCTTAAGAAAAAATCTAGTTGGCGAAAGGGCACTTTTCAACTTGTTTTCAAAGCAACAGCTCAATTTATTCTAATTGGTCTCCGCCAAAGCTCTACTGTCAGATTTCACTAGGCTTCCTCAAACGTTAAGTGTTTCATTTAAAGATTAACATTCAAGAAATCGCGAGTAACAAGTTTTGTTAGCTATCTTGCGTTGTTAAACGCATAATGTGGCCCAACAGAGTCTCATTCGGAAGACAGTGTTATCGCTGTTGTCTGCTCCAAACGTATGTCGCCTCCATAAATTCAGTTGGATTGTCTGTGGTGAAAGCGTATGCGAGAGTGTAACGGGGAACCTTATGCTAGTACTGACACAGTGAAAGTCAACTTACACCGATTCCAGTGAAAGTGGGGTGCCTCGACTACTTCACGTATACGACGGGTAAAGGAAGGTCTGAATTAGCCAAGAAGTCTTACATAGTAAGGGTCAATACTAAGGCTTTAGTATACGAGAAAAGTAAAACTGTATTAAAATATTGTGCTTTTTCGTAACGATCTTTTATCTACTGGCTTAAATATTTTAATAACTAACTATGTAATGCGCCCCCTTGCGCAACGCCTAATCGTGTCTCGTAACGATTGGCGGAATTTACTAAACAGTATAAACCAACCAATCAGAGATTGGTTGGCCATCCAAGATTAATGTCTTATTGCGTCAATATTACCAAATTAGTAATATTAAAAGTAGGGAACCGGTATAGGCACACACCCCTTTTGGTATAGCCACACATCCTCCCTCCCCGTGTGTTTGTTTTAATCAAATGAGAACTACAGACTAAAAATGACAACATAAAACATTTTTATTTTCCCGCTTTATCGCAAAATTAACAATTATTCCTTTAGAGTCGTCGTTAGACTCCATTTTGGACTTTGGTACACCATCACCCCCCCCCAAATTACATTAGGGAATCGCTATAGCCTTACACCTTAATTATCTTCATGAGAGTAGTGATGGGCGTGACTGCCCTTGAGCACATCAGAAACCGTGTTTTCGTTTGGCGATGTTAGATGTACTGTTTTTAACAGGTGAGAAAAATCCAAGAGCACCCGCACTTGATTGGCAAGTCATAAGAAGAGCGGAAAAAAAGAGCAGCAACTCGAGCACGAGGGAGAAGTTGAGCTAGAAAAAAGCGACAAGGGTCGGAGGTGCGCTCTTGAGCATGCATGTTAGTTAGTATTTGGCGGTCAAGCTAAGGATGAATTTATTTTAGTTTACTTTTCTACCAACTTTTGAGGAAGTGAATACTTACCTTTCAAATAGGCGAATCTTAGTGTTTTTTTTGTGTGCCCATCATGAGCGCAAGCAAGCCATAATTTCCTTATGTTTCAGTTTTTGTCGGCTTTCGCTCCTAAATTCTTTGTTTAAAAAGCATCTTGCTATTAAATAAAGAAATTACACAAACATTGCAAAGTCTTTTTGCAGGCCTTTCGAGCTACTGAAGCTGGGAAGGCCTGCATAAAGGCCTCCCCAGCTTCTCAAATGAATTCTAGCTATCAATAAGTTGCTACCATTACGCTACTCTCATAAATACAGAAATTGATAATTAAGAGGTTTGTGTAACGGGGCACTACGACTTGTACTGCTTCAGTACAAGTCCACTTCGCACTGCTTCAGTTGCGAGTGATGCCTTACGTCACTTCACGTACACTAGTACGTGCAGAGGAAGACTACTCTTTAAGTTAACTACCTTAACGAGGGTTAAATGAAAACAGTGTTAATTTATTAAAGTTTTTTCTTCTTTCTATCTGTTAATGCTAACTTAATTATAAACTAATACTAAACATGCAATTGAAATCTTATCTGTCTCTCTCTTTGTTTACGTTTACAGCTGATTAGTCTGCGAGATAAATAGATATAACGGCTTTTACATATTTATGGAAAATAATTCCGAGCATACTGTAAAAAGTAATATTCTCCAAATATTCTCTACCTTTTAGATAATATATAATTAACAACCTTAAGTGTTAATTTCATGCAACGATACACCCCGTTACATCACCCCTCCCTTAAACGACAATCACTCTGACTGTCATTGGATGGAGTGGTCACTATGTGACCACTTAATTTTAAAATGATGTTGATCGGTCAGAACCATCATTTAAATTCCATCGCATAAAGAATCAACTCATGCGGGGTGTCGATAGTGCTGCGCCTTCGGCTGCGGTTCATGCAGCCGTGGGTGACGCACTATTGTCTCGTGCGGGAGACGTTCCGTCTGCCGTAGTATCTTCGTCTCGCGCAACACTAGATGTTGCGGGTGCACATGGTGAATCACCACGTGAACGCGATTCCTCTTTGGAGGTCGACTACGAATACGAGTCGGACGAAATGACCGACTCGGGGAGAATGGAACAGTCGCCTGATAGACGTCAGGAAGCTGACTATGAGCCTTCGAATGAGAGGGCTCATTCTGATAGACAAGTTAAGAGTCTATTTGGATTCGACGATGAGGACGATCCTTTATCACCCGTTCCGTCTCCGGTACGGTCGCCTGCACGTGTTTCTGCAAGGTGACGACGATGGCATAAGCCATCGTAAGAAAAGTTCTTGTGGTACCCCTGCTTCAGTGGGTACCACTCAGGGGATCGTGGACACTAAAATGTCTCGTCTTGCCCCTGAAAAGAAGCCGTGGCTTTTCCCGAACGGCTAATCAATAGCTTGTTTGGAGAGACTAATCCTCTCAATAAATATCTCTTATTTATTGCGACAAAGCTACATGGCCTTGATCCCATCGCCATGTACTTTCGCGCTGAGGAAGATTTTTATCTCAATGCTTTTTTTCAACCATCGATGGTATAGTGGCAACAATAAGCGAGATAAAGTCTCGCATATGGAAGCCTGGATCGTGTTTATTCGTAATGTCAAATACATTGAACGCGAAGCCTGACTTGAAAGACTTAACGCGATTCTCGTCAAGTTTGAGAAACGAACCCTAACTGGTCCAAAGTATAAAATGCATCGGTTGTCACGTGAGGCTGGGCTTTCATGCCTCACGTGGGGTGATCCCTGTCCGTGTTGTGTAGACAACACGAAGAGAGCAAAAGAGGATGTCTATTCCCTTTCTTCGCCCTGGGGAAGGGCTCTCATTTCTATTGAGATGTGGGATGCGATTGATGTTTTGCAATCGATTTACAGGCGCCAGGGGCGCGTGTTTTTCGATGGATCTTCTGAACCATCGGATGGGTCTCGTCATACTGACGGACGAGGCCCTCAACGTAACAATCAGCTTGGAACGAGGCTCCCAGCTGTCATGTGAAGGTGGCTAACCGCGCCAGCAAACAAGATAACTCGTTCGCTGCCCCTTCACATCAGGATGGTTTTGGATACGTTCCACAAGGAAACGTTGACCACCGTGAAAATTTACCAATGGTTGTGGTGGAGGAGGAAAAATTAGATCCAAATCGTGTGTCGGATCTAGAGTCGAAGATCGAAAATCTCGATCGCTTCCTCCATAATTTGGAGGAGGGACTTGAGCACGAGCGCGACAAGTGTCGTTCGTTGAGGCAGACGGTGCAGGCTCACCATATCGAGCGGTTGGAAGACCGTTCGAAGAGTGCGTACTCCATGTTGGAGTACGAACGGAAATATCACGCTCTTCGTGATGAGCTGTCGTCAGCTCATCGCAGTTTCGAGGAAACTCGGAACCGGCATGAGAAACTCCAGGTTCAACATGATAATCTAGTCCACGAAGGATGCGTTCGCATCCTACGTGGCAATTCTATTGTGTACGCATTGCCTCTGCGATGCAGTACACGGAAAGACCCAATGAACTTGGGTAGTAGCTTACTGCTACCCACATTAGTGATTACACGCTTATGCAGGTTTACCGGAGAGAGAGTAGCACTAGATCATTAATTTAAAAGAAAGAACGTTGGCTCTTCCATGTTTGTCTGCATTCCGTTTCTGACGGTCCACTGCGTTAGCAATGGAATCCTGAACGAAGCGGATTATTGATTCTCGAGTAAGCGGAAATGCTTCTGCTGACTCATTTGTTTTGTCTTTTTCAGTACGCTTTGTGCGCACTGCCAAAAGATCTTTCTCATCTTCGTTGTCGATTTCTTCGACATCGACATCACTCGCGTCGTTGTTAACTTCGACGCGTGATAAGCATGAGCCAGAGTTGGATTTGCTCGTGCGAGTCCACCCCCCCTTAAACTAGAGGATCCCTCTAATTGGGTGGGTATGCGTTGTAGACGCATGCACCGAATTATTGATGGCGAATTCGACCATCGGTAAAAACTCGCTCCAATTTGGATACGATTGGACGAAACCTCGAAGTATCTCTTCGAGGACGCGTTTTACGCATTCCGTCTGACCATCTGTCTCTGAATAATCAGAAGTTGACATAGTCAGCCGTGTTCCGAGAGATCGCAACACGGATTGCCAAAACTCCGCCGTAAACCGTGGATCTCTATCCGAGACCAGTTCACGGGGTAACCTGTGAAGTTTGAATACCGTGTCGATAAAGACACGGGCACAGCCCGGAGCCTGATAGACTCTAGAACTGCAGCAAGATGTACCATCTTGCTGAATCTGTCTGCAAAATAAAGGTTGTCATTGTTTTTGTGACTGGAAATCCGAAGACGAAGTCCATAGATACGGACTGCCAACACGCTGCCGGGAGTGGTAGAGGTTGAAGAGGTGCACGGGATGAAGGGCTAGGCTTACCCGTTGACAAACCTCGCAAGCACGAATGTACTTGCCCACAAACTGATACTGGCAGGGCCAGTAAAAGTATCGACTTACTGTGAGGTAAGTCTTCTCACATCCACGATGCCCACTTGTTGGTGCATCGTGACACTCATACATGATGCGCAAGCGCAAATCATTGTGAGTTGGAACGACGACACGTGGTGCGTCGCCGGCAACGGCTATGAAATACAATAAGCCGTTGCGTGTTGTGTTTCGATCAGATGCTGATCGATATAAACCGGTAAATCATTAAACGATTTATCGTATGGATTCATCAGATGATCCATTAAATACAAAGGTCCTTATCTTCTACGTAGGCTTTCTTTATGTCATTAAACAAGGTTGATGACGGATTTCTTGAAAGTGTGTTCGACAGTGGGATTATTTTCACTGTTGGAATGCGCAGCCGGCTTGAAATCGGGTCGGCGTGATAACGCATCAGCGACGACATTAAGTCGTCCTGGCTTATATTCTACAAATAAGTTATACTCCGCGAAGAAGGATAGTCACCTCGCCATTCTTTGCGGGAGATGTGGGCTATTTACGGCCGTGCGTAATGACGCATGGTCCGTATATACGATGAACGGTCTATCTCCGAGGAGATAGACCCTAAATTTAGCCAGTGCATATTTCATGGCAAGGGTTTTTTTGTCATGCACTGGGTAATTGCGTTCAGCTGGTTACAGCTGGTGCGATTGGTAACAGACGACGCGCTCCGCGCCGTCCGTATCGAATAGCATAAACGCACATCGCTGGCGTCACAGACCACATGGAATGGTCTGTCTTGATCTGGAATCGCCAAAATAGGCGATTGCATCAAGCTTGCTTGATACCTTCAAACGAACGCTGACAATCAGCGTTCCATAACCATTTATCATTTTTTTAAGAGACGAGAGAGATGAACTGTCATCTCTGCCTAATTGCGAGAGCACTTGTGCAAGTACGCCGTTAAGCCAAGGAATTTTCTTAGTCTCTTGACATCGACTGGAACTGGCCAGTCGGTGATTGCCTTGACCTTTTCGGGACCAGGGCGCACGCCATGTTTACCGACGATGCACCCAAGAAGTGGTATTCCGCTTGCAGCGAATATACACTTTTTGAGATTTGCGTACAACTTATGCTTTCGCATAAGTGTAAGAACCTGACGAACGTGAGTTTTATGAACTTCCACGTCCGTCTTCCCGTCCGCTCGGCTATGGACGAATACATCGTCAAAATAACTCGGTGCAAATTCTCGCACCGGTCTCAACAAATTTGTTTGCGCATCTGTTGAATGTTGCAGGGCGTTACTAAGCCCCTGAGGCATCACTAGCCATTCCCAAAGCATCCCACTGAGAGTGCTCACTGTTGGGATGTCCCTTTCACGCATAAGGATTTGATAGAACCCATCCATCAGCTCCATCGACGAAAAGATCGTACTCTTAGACATACCATCTATGATTACGTCTAATCTCGTATTGGCGTTTGAACAGGTACCGTTGCATCATTCAGTTTGTTGAATGCGTGCATTATCCGCCACCCTCCTGTAGCCTTTCGCACACAGAAGGTCGAAGAGCTATGTGAGGAGGTTGACTCCCTTACATGGCCCGCTTTTACTCGATCGGTAATAAATTATCGATCGCAATTACTTGTTCACGAGGCAGTGGCCACTGCTTCATGACACAGTACTTCGAGCCCGGTTTGAGCTCGATCACATGTCGAGTGCCTTTATCCTTAAGCAACTCGCACGGGACTGCTTCAGGGAATACATCCCATAATTCTTTTAAATTTTCGTATAGAGGATTTCCCTTGAGTGACTCCCAAGATTGAGTACTGTATCTTTTAATCCGAGTCTTCACATCGAGGACACTTTGGTCCATCGATGAGCTGCTGAGAACCCGTTCGTTCTCTGCAAAAAAATTACAGCTGACCTAATGTCGGTTACGTAATCGTCCGCTGTGACGAGTACGCAGATCTGCTTGATTTTGCCACCATGCAGATCCCTCAAGAACCGCTTAGGATCTAGGTTGGTAATTGAGTTATCTCCGTAGGTAACTTCGGAGGCGCATACAGAGTTAGAGTATAAGCGCCTACTCTTTACCGTTATTAACCGAGACATTTATTGTCTCGGTTTCTTCCTGGGATATATCCACAGGCTGTCGAGGAATTATTTCCTCGGCATCTTGAAGTCTAGTTACTCCAACCTGGCCCCTCCATCTCAATGGCCTCGTTTCAACGGACCAACCACAAATTGCAACAAGGTCCAGTCGAGCTCATTGCAGAAGTCGAGGCTTGAAAGATAAGCATAAGAGCGGTATTTTTATTAGCTTCGTTAAGAAAGATAGTTACGTGGATGGCAAGAAGCTGACATGCTCCACGTCTTGTAAAACGGTTGGCAAAATTCAAATGTGATTGCCGATTACAGTACGAGGTAAACGTGGATGCACTATGCACCACAGGTGTTCGATGTCGATTTCTTTGACATCGATATCACTCGCGTCGTTGTTAACTTCGACGCGTGATGAGCATTAAGGAATATTTATTGTGAGGAGTAGACTTTTCAGACAATATAAACCAGGGCGACTTAATATCGTCGCTGATGCGAGCTTTCCTTTTGGGCAAGACCAGGCGGAAACCATGATTGATGATGCCATCCGTCATGTCGTTCCGCATAATGCAGGAACCACCTTATTCTAAAGAAGAATAAATACTATCAATTTTCACACGCGCTGTAAGAAACAATCTCAGTCCAATGCGTAAGACTGTGATGGAGATCGCTTTTTAAGATCAAAACTGACTTCTAGTATACTGTCTTAATAAAACGAATATGGCACCTGGCCGTGCCGAAGGCGCCGCACTACTCGCACACCGTTCACGCATACGGATCTGATAAAATCCATCCAAATTAACTATTTGAGGAGATTTCTCATCAAGTACGTGGGACTTATTCCCTCAACGTCTTCCGACTGAGATTGCGCTATCTCAGTCGGGTCCTCTCGATCTACTCTCTACTCGGCCTAGAATCATCGTGTTGTCCCTTTGGGGCAACCGGCATACTACTTGAATGTCGCCCGCTAGGCGTACATTCATGTCTCAATCCACTCGACTTCTTCGAGTGGTGGAACTTCGGCGCTGCCTGTGCATTCGCACAGCCGCCGGCAGCTGACTCCACAGGGTGATAAGTAATCACACTGTGATCTTGTGCAGTCGTACTAACGACCGAACCACAAGTGATGCCATCGCACTCACTCGTAGTACATCCACACGTTTGTGGACGCTCTAAGACGTTCATCAGATGGCCATCTGATAAACAAGTGGCAGGCATCTTCACGGATCGATGCTGCCAGCTGATCCTTGGCTCATAGTTTCTGAGCCAAGGTAGACCTAGGATGACATCAAATTTGACATCCAAATCCAGTACGATGAAACCATCATCGTATTGTATATCTTTTAACGTGTAGTGAAATTTCACTACGCGTTTCATTACTGTTATCGATGCGCCTGTCGCTAGACGCACCGTCATCCTCGTTGGAGGGATGTCGCGCTCAACATATTTGAGCCTACGACCCTCTAGTGACTGGCGACGAATAAAGTTATTCGACGCTCCGCAGTCCACTAGGGCTCTGAGTGACAAATCATTTGTCACTTTCAACTTCAAGGTGATGAGGGATACCTCATCACCAGGTGCAGAGACACATAATGATTGTGTGTCTGGAGCAACTTTAGTCAAGAGATTTGCAAATTCTCTTGAGGTTGCTGGATCAGTAGGGCGTTGCGCCCCTACTGACCCAGACCGTTTTTGGCGGTCCGCCTCGCTGTTGCGATTTCGCAACAACGTTGGACCCGCGACCGTTGCCCTTGAAGGCATTCGATCCATAATTACAATCAGTACATCTCGGTACTGGGCGTGGGGCACTACACTCATGAGCGTTGATTTTTAACTTTTGACAGCGATTGCATTTCTGCAATCGATAATTTTACGATAATCGAGGTCTCGCGCTTTCGACATAAGAGAGGTCGATAGGTTGTGGACCTCCAAGCTCGTGTCGTCTTGGAGGACGAATCGATGTAGAAGTAGCTTGAGCCTGTCTCAAGCTAAAGTCCTCCTGTTCCGCAACGGATATTGCTTCTTCAAGTGTATCCAGTTCCAAGCGGAACAGGTGGGTCTTTACGGGACCATCCGAAAGACCTTGCATGAACACCGTAATCAACGTGTGTTCATGAACTGGGTTGTTCGTGATACAACTCGTTAAGAGTCGTATGTGCTGACCATAAGCGTGAGCATCACGCTTGCCTTGCTTGCGTTTCAGAAGCTCTGACCGAGCTCTGAACTCAGCCCTAGGCGGTTCAAATGTCTGTTTGAGCCGGGCTTTAAAAGCCTCTAGCGACCCAAAGACATATGGGTCGCGCAACTTAAGGCCTAGTGCCATAGTTTTGGCACGACCTGCCAAGTTTGACTGAGCAAATGCTACTTACATTTGCTCGTCGACGATGTGACGAGCCCTTATGGCATCGCAAAAACTTGACAAATCATTTTAAGAGGGAGCCTTCTTCGACTCCCCTTTACTTAGAGATGTCTCTCGTTAAGGTTTCGGGACGACGCGTGTGCGTCATCCCAGGTACAGGGGTCTGTAAGTGCTGTAACCTCAACAGTTCTGCCTGTTGAGAGCCTTGCTGATTAAAGCAAGGCTACCTTCTTCTTCGCCTCGTCAAGTTCATGTTGTATCAACTTGGCGATGGCTGAATGGAGGGCATTTCTGTCCAAATCGGACAGCATGGCCAAGATGGCATCGCTACCTACGGTCGAACTCATTCGTCCGACCGCACTCCTTTCTATGTCACTTAAAAGGAGTTCTATCACGCGGAACGTGATGCGTATTTTCATTATCATCCAACATGTCCATGTTAGATGATGGAACTGTAGTCCTTGGACGGACTACAAAGTACTACCAGGTATAACGGGGGCGCACTGCTTCAGTGCGAGTTGTGCCTCACGTCACTTCATGTACACTAGTACGTGCAGAGGAAGACTCTCTTTGAAACACTTGCTTTAAAGATCTTCTGTTCTATCTACTTAATACTAACTTAATTATTAACTAATACAAAATATGTAATAAAGTCTTATCTATTTTGTGAAACTCGCGGCTCTTAACAGAGACCGGCTGTGTTTGAGTCGCTTTGCCAGGATGGCAAGCGAGAAGAGGCGACCATTCGCTTAGCGAATGACGCGCTCGTAAAGTCTGAAGGAGTTCATGTAGAACTCACCTTCAATTGATGTGATTTCTCTTGTAAAGAGAAGGTCCCAGTGCTAGGTATGGAGAGTAGGGCAATTTAGCCCATTTAAAGCACAGTGTAATCAAGTCATTCTGTACGATATTGCTTTGGCTTGCAAATGTCTATCTGGCACTTAACATTCCAAGAGCATTAAATTCCAGCCTGGAAGCTAGCGTGATGTTCACGCATATGCCCAGCACATACGAACCTGTCAAATAGGGCAAAACGACTGCGTTTTGCGCAACGTCGTCTCTTAAAAAACGATGTGAAACAAAATTTGCAATATTGCCGAATTTATCAAGTAAATTTAACAAACTTGTTACAAAAAGACCAAGATGATGGCGACTGCTGCAGCTCCAATCAGATCCAGCAAGGCAACCATCACATTTCATAATGAGTTGTGGACGGCAGAGGGCGCGAGGCTTCTATTAGAGGTGGATGAGGGATGGATTGGCTTCCTTGGTGATTTCGCCTGGAGTTGGCACGATGAAACTTATACGGTCTACTTGGCCATTTGTCGCGAGCGCAACTGGCCGTGCAACTCGCATGCTGCGACCGAGGCCATGCTCCGAGCACTCCGCGAGGGTGGTATCAGTATGAAATTAAGCAATGCGACGCGCAGCTCCGATAATTGTGCGCAATGGTCGCTCATTGAAATGCGAGAGCTGGGTGCCCAGATGCGGCGCGTCGTCGACGGAAGGAGCCCCGCAATGCCCTGGGCCGCGCAACTTGAAGATTTTGTGGAAAATATGAAGGCCATGGATGCAAAGTATAATATTGATGATCGTACAGTAGAGGAGTTTGCTCTTCGCGCGGGTAAATACGTTCCCGAACATATCGTGATGCTGATTGAACTTCAAACAGTCAATAGGAAGATGCAACCTGAAATAAACAGTCCGCATCAAAAGGCAGTCATGGAGCCTGAAAGAAGAAGAAGCATTTCAATACAGTCACCGGATGATGCTGGTGAATGCGATAGTGAACAATCACATAGCAAAAGTAGTAAAAGATGTGGGGCGAGTACTGCCGTGAAAACAACTCGTCCTTCAAAGAAAAGAATTCGAAAAAAAGATGAAGACAGTTCTTATCATGATCCAACATCTGAAGATGAAGATTTGCTGTGGGCGGAGGAAATTTCTCTTAGTATCTCAAAATCTACTGATTCGGCTATTCGGCAACTCTCGAGGCAGGAGGAAGGCCCATTGGAACAAGCTTCTGGCCAGCAACAGCCAGCCACGGATCGAACTCGTCATACAGATTCTCAAGACGTAAGATCTAAAAATCACCGTGGTCTAGCTGCTGTCGAAGAAACATCTTATCGCGTAAATCAGCGAAATCATCGACCATTTCTGCCTCCGCGTCGAGATACTGCCGAGCGAGCATCGCTTGTTTACGGGAACGAAGAAAATGATAGTTTATTATCGAAACAGCGGCCTTGTGACGATCTACGTGAAAGCAACTCGGTGGAATTTAATGACGATACACATCTCTTTCAGAGTCTCAATCCATACGATCGAAGAGGAAAACCGTGGGGGGAGTTTGTCGTTGAGGTGCTGCTTGCAGAAAAAGTTGCGCGTGACGAAGACGAATTAGACTATGTGCGCTTCCTGCGCAGTCTTTACGAGATTTAATGAATACTCGGTTTTCCGGTGCGGCTTCCTTTGTTAGTCACTTAGTATAATTGTCCACCAGACGTACATAATATATATGTACACGTTTAAACACACTCTGATTCAACTCAGTTCAAGCTTATTGTGCCACGGCAACGTAAATTTTGATTAACTCTTTCCGACTATGATTGATGCTCGTCGAGTTTGCGTCTACTACTGCCAGGTCGTCGACTGTTAGCACCCGAACGGTTGTTACTCCTACTACTGGAGCTGCTTTTGCTAGAATTTTTGCTCAATTCAGCGGACGTAGAGCTCAAGCTCTGAGCAGATCTGGAGCTCTCAGCGGTTCTGGAGCTCTCAGCGGTTCTGGAGCTACCATCGCGCCGCTTGCTTGAGCCGGAGCTGGAACTCGAGACCGGCTGTTTGTTCTTCTCGGCGCGACGGCGAGCTTGTGCGCGCATCTTCTTCTTCTCCTCCTCAGACATCTCGTACTTGTAAAACTCCTTCTCGGCCGACGGCAATTCAGCTTGCGTCGGCGAGCTAGTCGTGTTGCCAGCTTTCATCCCATTAATTCGATTCTTCGCAAGTGTTAGCGCGCTCAGGGCCCTGAGGCGACCGGCGGATGCGACCGTCACGGCGGTGGACGCTGCTACCGTGGCCTTCTCCTTGCCAACGACAGCAGCTGACGAGGCAACCTGAAAGGCCTGCGATGTTTTGACTTTTTCACGTCCTGCCGTGGCAGCCACCGTGGCACTTTGAAACGTTGTGGAGCTCATCATCTTGTCACGACCAACCGCGGCCACACCCGACGCAACTGCCAGCGCCTGTGTACCCTTTTCTTTGCCAATCTCGGCGGCTGCTGCGCCGGCGAAGTATAGCGTGTTGCCGGCGCGATTAGCCATGATTTTGAGGCTATTTAAGTCCATCATGAACTGGGCGCGTCCGTTAAATACACGTTTGCAAGTTTGATTATGGTACGTTGCGCCTTCAGGCTTATTGAAGACAAGTCAAAATTGAATTTGGCAGAGAATGTCGTCAACACAAAAAGGGAGTCGAGGAGACGGGTTAGTGTTAAATTTCCGTCAGACGATGTCCGTAGTAATTATTAGCAAATACTTATGTGTCGTGAATATTCGTTGACATTGGATTAATCACTGGCAATATTCTACGCATGGAAGACAAGAGAAAAACTACTGAATGCGACCAAATTAAAAACTGGCATAAAATAAGCCATTTGCTTCCAGTGTAGCTTATTTTTAAATGAGCAAAGAGCGAGCGTTCGTCGTGCAGAGCGTAGGGACGTCGCTCGTGCCGCTGCTCAAGCGTAATTTGGCTCGGCAGCAAATTCTGCCCCATGACGCGTCCTTTGTGGTGGGAGACCTAAAAGCCATGCTTTATTTTGTCCGATATCAGAACACTAATAGTTATGTGACTACAGCACGCAAGTGTGGCGGCCATATTTCGGTGGAAGGAAAAAGAGCAAAAGACTCTTGAGCTGCTATTTATACGACGCAGTGTTAATGAGAATGATACCTGGAGCGGTCAGATTGCGTTTCCTGGTGGTCGACGTCAAAAGAAAACCACAATGGACATGCACGCGCTGGACGACATCTCGGGCGAGTGGAGCGATTGGGAGTCGCTTCGTGAGACGGCACAGCGAGAAACCATGGAGGAGATTGGATTAGATCTCAAGAATGAGTAGGTGAGGCATAAAACGATTGCAAAGACAATATAAAACGCATAATGCCTGTCTTTCAGTGGCTGAAATGACGTAGAAACTGACTTTGCTTTGCCCGATGTTAGACATGTGCACTGGATCGGCGACCTGACGCCTGCTCAGCCTCGTCTTTCCCCTCTTAGCGTCAGCACACACGGTAAAAAAGAGTACCATAATTGTTTGTTCATTGCTGATCGCTTTGGTCCCTTCGTTAGTCTTCTTCATTGACGCAGCAGCAGACGAGCACGACTACAACCCAAAGCTCCAGCAGGTGGAGATTGCAGACGTCTTTTGGGTTGATGTACAAGAATTTTTTAATACACAGAGATACCAAGTGCTATCATATCCACTAGAAGACAGCTTTTTGACGCTGCGCAAGTATACGCGCTCACTGAAGTTGGCCAAAAATATATTAGGAAAGATGTCGTTTGTTTGCATTTATCTGCCAAGACCAGGTCACTATTTGACTAATGAAGATGGGTTATCCTGTCGAGACGTAAACGATTTTGTTCTGTGGGGATTGACACTCCGTGCTGTGGTGAGCATCTTTGCGGCTGCCGGCTCTCCGCTCCCCATGCGTTCGAGCGCGCAACGCTTTGACTCATATATTCTGGGCAACATCGTTTTGTACTGTGTGCGCTATGCAGACAAGGTCATCGCGGGGACCGCAACGATCTCAGCCATGGTACTGGTCGGCATCGCATATATTAACTTATAAAAAAGAGCTTGTCTTTTATGTCATTAACGCGAGTAAATATAGTGACATTTATAATAGAAGTAACTTCGATTTATTTGTCGTGCACTAGTGACGATCTTGGGCAAGAGCGATGGACGCTCCTGCAGCGATGGACGCTCCTGCAGCGATGGACGCTCCTGCAGCGATGGAAGCTTCTGCAAGGTCTTTCATCGGCAATTGCACATCATTTTTATCTCCAAAAACAACGTTATTGATTCCTTATTCAACCACACCGCATTTGAATACACAGCAGTCTCATGAAAGGCGACACAAGCGCGCGCTGAGCACACGATCTTCTCTCTGGGACACTGTGGGTGCCAATTTAATGATGCAGCTAATTCCAATCCTCTGGAATGGGCCCGCGTGTAAGAAATGTGACTGGCTTCCGCGCTGGGACAGTGTCTATTTAAGTCTAGACGGCACCACGTTGCGTGTGCTGGAATCTAAAGACCGCTACATAGAAGCACTCCAGCTGGAGCAGCAGAATGGCAATACTAAATTACCCAGCGCGATAGCATCTGACAAGAAACATAGCTACACAGTCACATTTGTCGACAAAGAGAATGTGGGGCGTTTACATGGCTTGAATATCAAGACAAAGGAAAAGAGCAAGTCCCTGCATTTCGCAGTAGACAGTGAGCTGGAGCGAGTGTTGTGGATTCATCTGCTTAATGCAGCTATAGAACAAATACAGAAGGCGTTGCCAAAAGCGCAAAAGATACTTAAAGCTGTGACATTAGAGACTGTCTATTCGCCAGGGAAGACATCGAGCAATGAATCGCTTTTACCCGAACGAAGATCAAGAATGCAGACGCTAACCCTGCTCGGTTCTCCTGTTTATGTAGATCTTCGAATTCTTTATGAGGCGTGGGGGTGCATTGCAGCGCGTAGGGGCAACTTTGCGCTGCTACTGCCAAGCCTTCACCCTAATATTATGCTTACATCGAATTATCCTCCGAGTGTTCCTATTGCCGGAGAATACCACGGTCATTCAGGAATGCTTGCTTTTTTCGCCAACTTGCATGGGTCTATGGATATTATTCAGTATGGTGTTCAGCATGTGGCACGTTGCGAAGATTTGGCTGTCGTATCTGGCCGAGAAACAATACTTAGTGCTGATAGTGGAAGACGCTTTCGACATTTGTGGAAGCACGAATTGCGCTTCGAAGCGGATGGACGAATTAGTCACATTAATATACTAGCAGACAAGATTGCGGCAGCAATTGCTTTTGCCAATGCTGGAGGTAATGGAGCAGGATCGGTGAATGGAGAAACTACAGGCCCAAGACTGGCTACTATTCCTCGTAAGCGTGAACAGCATGTAAGCACGTGTCCACCTGGTGAGATTCGTGTAGTCTGCATTGCTGGCGAGAATCTACGGAGACGAAAAGCTTCAACAAGTGGGGGTAGCGGGTATAAAATTATTGTTGGTTTGAACGACTTTCCGCACCTCACGATAAAAACCGGAAGCACGAAAGCTTCCAGTATTACTAGGTATAGGAACGTTACAACCACAAGTAGCGATAGGTTGAATAGGGTCGGCTCTTGGAAATTGTATTCGACTCGCGTTGTAAAAAGCAGCGGTGGAAGAGGACCGTTTTGGGCCGAAACGTTGCAGGTTGAGTTTTCTGGGGCTGTCCCCGGCTCGACAGCAAGTTTGTGCATAGATGTTTGGAGTCTTGGAGTCATTGGCGATGAACTAGTAGGTTGTGCTAAAGTAAATCTGGCGGACTATTTGGGATCATCCGCAGGTGCCGAAAAGGAGATGGCATTTGTTGCTGTACCGAAGTGGTTTGACATTTACCGAGCAGAATTTTTTGAGAATGGTGCACGCAAAGAGGATAGCGAAAGTTGTGGGCGTCTCGAGCTCAGCATAAGCTTCGTTTCTTATAAAGAGAAGGAGAATTTATTGGACAACGATTTTGACGTGAACGTATGCGAAGATGAAGAGGAATCAAAAAAGTCTATTGATGAAAGATACTCCATTCGAAAGGGAGGCCAGCTTAGTCAACGCAAAAGTAGTTTTGACAGACTACAGGAGCTGCACAATGAGACGATTCAAAATCGGCAAATGGCGGAGCTTCGCCCTCCTGCTCGGAAAATTAAGCTTGTAAAGGCCAAATCTCTGGACAAAAAGGTACTTGGTAAGGAGGAAGAAATGCACACCTTTACAGTGGCTTCGACGAAATTTTGCGTCTATAGAAGGTATCAGCTGATTCGTGCCATCGGCCACGGGGCATATGGTGTTGTCATAGCAGCAAGTGACCAAATTACTGGAAATTCGGTTGCTATTAAGAACATTCCTCGTACATTCGATGACCTAGTCGATGCGAAGCGTATTGTGCGTGAGATTCGGCTTATGAGGCATCTGCTGCACCCACACGTTGTTTCTGTGTTAGATGTTATACGGCCTCCCTTGCTCGCTACATTTGATGATACGTACATTGTTACAGACCTTATGGAGACCGACTTACACCGCGTCATCAACTCTCCCGAGGCACTATCCAGCGATCATATTGCTTATATCACGTACCAACTGTTGTGTGGCCTTCGCTACATTCATTCGGCACACATTATCCACCGCGATGTGAAGCCGTCAAACTTGCTAATCAACCGGGACTGCCTCGTCAAAATTTGCGATTTTGGTCTGGCACGGGGCATCGACATCCATCCCGTAACACCTAGTAGTATTGATGGAAAAATGACATCAAGCAGTCACGATGGAGAAATTGCAGTCGATGAAGCGCTGACGGAATACGTGGTGACACGCTGGTATCGGGCTCCTGAGCTTTTGCTTGCGAGCCGGTATTCCACGGCGATTGACCTCTGGGCAGTCGGGTGCATCATAGCGGAAATGTTTCTACGCAAGGCTCTTTTCCCGGGTCATGATCACGTGCATCAACTTCATTTAATTTTACAACTCTTAGGAAGTCCACCTTTTGATGACTCAGGTTTTATTACAAATATCAAAGCTAAACGGTGGATGGCGCGTCAACAAAAGCATGAAGCCAAACCACTGCGCACAATCTGTCCTAATGCTACGTCCGAGGCACTCGATTTAATGGGTAAACTGCTGAAATTCGATCCTCGTAAGCGAATTTCAGTAAATGATGCCATCGCCCATCCATTTTTGGCGCCGTATCGTGCAGACGGGATTAGTATGGGATCCGAACGTCTTGCCGACAGCGCTTTTGACTTTTCATTTGAGCGCGAAATTATAGGCAACTTGGAAAAAAATACACTGCGGCGGCTTATATTTGAAGACGTGTGTTACTTTCATCCTGAAGCTACAATTGAATTGGAGCAGTTTAATCAGGAACAGGAGCAAATAAAACGGCTAGAAGAAGAAAAGAGGAAAAAGGAGGAAGGAGGCCAGACGAAAGGTTTGCTTAAAGGAGCTGGCAAAACCTTGATGGTCAGTGTCTAGCTCTTTTGTACAATACGACGCCTATGAGTGACCTCTTATAGATGCATAACTTAAGCTGCGTCGCTACCCTTTTTGGCTCATGCTCAAACGGCGACACGAAAAGTATTGATTTTAACTCGACAACCATTTGTAATTATTTCGTTGCTAGCATTGCTTGCGTAAGAGAATGTGCGTGGCCGTCCGCTTAATCCTGTTAAAAATTAAGGAAGGCCTATGCGTATTTTCTACGTTAAAGAAATGAATAATATCTAGATGTGGGGTAGCGATGGTGCCGCGAGTTGATGCTATCTCGTAACTGCCTCGTTTAAACATCGTGTTACGTTCGTTTTTCCGACTGGTGTAAGACGAGTAAAATTATCAAGACGTTACGGGGAAGCATTCTCTGCCTCACGCGGACAGTTTTTTAGCCGCATCTGTTGTTTAAATGAGTGTGGGTGCAGTATTTTTCAGTAAAGCATCGCCTCATTATGCTGTCGGTCGTGCACGATGTTTTTAATGCAATTTCGAAGTTGGCGATGACAATGCTGGCACGCACATTACAACGTGGCTTCCGCAAGCATACGAGCGAGTCTTACAATCAGTCTACTGGTTTCTAATCTTTTTTAATGATCTCATTACGAAAGCCAACACTGATGCGGTAGCGCATCCTTTCAAATTTTCTCAGGCGCAGGATTGAGACCATTTCTTGCATTGTAAAGACATGAGCTATGTTGCGTTTCTCTTAATATGATACTAAGTAAAATGAATTGCGTTATAGAAAGTTGACCTGTCTGTAACTTTCACTTGATTTGGGAGAAGAGAGGGCTCACCCACTGCAAACCCATCATGAATCGATCCTTGATTGCAAAAATCTGTCTACCCGTATAAAAAGCACATCGGATACCCAACTACCTTCAATCCTAGTCGCATGGAAATGTGGCGGCGCCATTGTCGTGTGCTCGTTCGTGTAGAGACCAGAGCTTGCAGTAACAGTAGTAAAGGTTACAGTACTATCAGGCCATGACGTCAATGCCGCCACCACACATTGAGGGTCATTGACTATGGGTTCTGATTTTACATTTATAGCTCGATAAAAACCGATATGTCATAGTGGCTTCGGTATTCTGGATGATATTTCTAAGGTCTGCAGGTCAAAAACTGCGTCACTTGAAGCCGTCCTCATTCGCACATTTGCTGCCGCTACCGAGCTTGTGCAATTAGTCTACACATTACGTTGTGTAGATTTTGTATACCGTAGTATTATTGCAGTGGCAGTTTCTTTACCTGCCGACCTGTGCGGACAAGCTGTTTTTACCAGCAGGTTTTCGCCGGTTGACCGCTTGCAAAAGCTTATTTTGTCCCCATTTGTGGATTAACATCCCAGCCAAAAAAAATACGGCGCCGTTCCACTTATACACTTTTACATTGTCGTCGTTGGCAGAGCGTGCATCGGAATTGAATCGACTTGTACGCAAACGGAAAAGATGAGCAATGTATGCTGGGGAGACTTGGAGCGCATGCAGAAGCTGAAGCTAAAGCTGTGCGAGCCTGTAACAATTCTACACAATGCACTTGAGATTCCGGAAACACACAAGAATGAGACTGACACGTCGTCGGGATCCCAAACGAGCTGCTCAAGTCACGACATTTGGGATGACGACTGCAGCGATGAAGGCTGCAGCGATGACGGTTTTAATACTAACAGCGACATACAAAGCGTCTTGCCTTTTAACAATAAGGCCGAACCGTTGCAACTTGTTCATGAGACTGGCCAGGTCCATTGGAGCAAGACTCCTCCACCGCTTCCCAGCCCATCTCCATTGAGACACACGTTGGAGAATCAGGAGAGCTATGTTAAAACATTTCCAGGATTATGTCGAGTGATGCCCATTGTCATCCCATTAGAGCTAACGCCACCAAATGAGTTTGATATGAGATGTACCAACGGTCTTATGAAGTGTGTTAACATCCTTGCGCCGTTACCGACACTAGAGCAATTAAGTGCTAAACATTTGGCATTTAACGATTTGCAAAGGATTGTGGATATTTGGCTGCGTCGCGCACTCGACAAACTAGACCCAAACTCAAAATCTAAGGACACTGCAACGTTGCTTCTGGGCGGAAGTTGGCACCTAAAAGTCGGAGTGGCTGAATCAGATCTAGACGTTGTGGCTTTGATGCCATATGTGGTCACTGCTGAATTATTTTTTAGCTCATTATGCGAGCACCTTAACAAAGAGATTGCTGTGTCAGACCTTGTTGCTCGACGAAAAGCCGCCGTTCCAGTACTTTCGTTTCAGCTAAGTGCAGTACGAATCGACTTGCTTTTTGCTCGGTTCGCCCAGTCGAAAGCAGTTCCAACACATTTGCCGTTTCTTCCTGAAGACGACCTGCAAGTGATGCAAGGAATGGACGTGACGTCAGTTCGCTCGCTGTCAGTTGCTCGTGTGGCTTCGTTCATTCTAGACCTTGTGCCCAATGCTAGTGTCTTCAGATCCTGTCTGCGTGTGATTCGACTCTGGGCGAGACGCCGAGGACTGTATTCCAACAAAGCTGGCTACCTAGGAGGCATATCTTGGGCTCTGCTTGTTTGCTTTGTGTGCCAAATGTTCCCGCGAGCTAGTGTGGCTACGCTCGTACATCGCTTCTTTTCGGTTTTAGCTTCGTGGCGCTGGCCCATGCCTATCTTGGTCGCGCACGCTTCACCAGAAGGCAAGACTGACCAATCAGTCCAGTGGGATCCGCATCACAATATTCACGACCGAGCTCATCTTATGCCAATCATAACACCGGGATTTCCTGCTGTCAACACTGCTGTGAATGTAAATATTTCGACGCTTCATGTCATGCGCGAAGAATTTGCCCGTGGCCAACGTATTATGGACGACCTGCATCTCCGGAGTCTCAGTCACCCTTCCTCTTGGAAACAACTCTTCACTCCAACTGAGGTGCTGATTCGATACGACCATTATGTGGTTCTCGAGCTGCAAGCACCAAGTGAAGAAGCTCTCGCTGAATGGTCAAGCTTCGTTGCAAGTCGAACCCGGAAGCTAGTGAAAACGCTAGAGTACTCAACTTCAGTAGCGTCACTTCACCCATTGCCTGATCTCTTCCGTCGTCGGGAGTCTGATTTAAGAACAAGTGGCGACGTCAGTGGCTTCTACTTTATTGGATATACTGTTAGTAATACCACACAGCCTTGCCGTAGGGGTCACCACAACTCTATCCTAGCTACCATTTCCAACCAGAATGAGCTTGCCAAAAATTGTGTGGCATCGGCAATCCGGTACTTTCTAGCAACAGAGTTTGCTACAGCATCTGAAAAGAAACCTGGCATGAAAATTGGCATTTCTTACAGCTCATGGATCAATTTGCCTAATGCTATTTTCCCTGGCGGTCGCACGGCTGCTGTCGGTGAGCGAGCACGGTATATTCTTAGGCAAGCGCACGATTTGAACCTTGCTATGGGCATCGCTCATTAACATAAAGACTGGTATTGGATGGTTAGAAACCAAATTAGAAATACGCGATATTTAAAATAAAACGCATTTAAAACGACTAAGCTACTGCAGCAGAAGAATTTCTTGTACTCGTATTGAAGCCGCAGTTTGTTAGCACAAGGAATTGCGATGTTCTGGCTCACAATCTTATATTTACCATGCGGACTTAATTTGGGTGCGAATTCATACATCTTCGAGCTCACGCTTCCTAAGGACTTTGGATGAATTGTTTACTATCGCAACCGGGTCGTCAAAATCCATGTCAGCCAATTCGGAGAAAGCATTTAGTGTATCGTCGACATTGTTTTCCATTACTTTGTTGTTAGTAACATCTTGGGCATTGCCAGGAGGACTCACGCTGGAAAGCTGCGTTTCCGTGCTAGCCGACAGGTGAGAGTCAAGCGCGGGGAGTGAAGAAGTACAAAATTCTTGTGGAGTCGTGATTGGATCTTGATCCACCAGAGTTTGGCTGCTCAATATCTCTTTATCTGCTTTTGATAAAACGAAGTCTGAGGGATCAAACCCTGCTTTGTCGTTGATTGCACTACCATTATTAACCGCTTTTAATTCATGTACTAGCTGCCTCGAAGTTTTCATTGTGGGGCTGCTGTTATCCAAATCATTCTTTGATTCCACCTCGTATGTAGATACTTCCGGGGTGTCTTTTTCATACAGAAATGACTGGGAGGAATTACATGGTGTTCCAGTTTCTTGTTTTGAAGTAGTGTCCATTCCAATATTGTGATCTGCCTTGGGCGAAGAAAAAGCCGTTCTGACTCCTGCGGAGGGTGATGCGGACGATATTGATTCCGTACTTGACAAGACTTTTTGCACAATCGGAATCACTGACATTTGCATAAAACGCTCAATTGAATTCAAAATGTCAAATTTTCGGGGCTGTATGTTTGTGGGCTGCTCATTCAAAATATTTAAAACCAATCCAATATTTTGCATCATGGACTGGGCCTTTACACTGTAGACCGAATTACGGGGCGCAGTGTTGTGAGCTAGTGCGCGCAGAGCTGTGTGTAGTTTGTCACTATAAGCCGCTTTTAACGTCCGAATTCGTTCCCAATACAGCTGAGTCTCTCCCAGATTACCTCCAGCTAGCTCGTAATTATCTGCTGAAACGTTCAAGTGTTGACCATATGAAAATGACGCCATTTTTTGCTGGTGCATGATTCTTGCGTTGGTGCGCTCTCGAGCTCGCTGCAGCTCGGCTGCTGCTGAAATGTTGGGATTGACATATGATCCACCATTAATCATCGGAGAACTAAACGAAGAATTGATTCTTGGGCTGCCCATATGAATCGTAGCATTCCGCTGCGCAGTAAGCTGAAGTGCTAACTGCTTTGCCTGATTCTGCCATCGGGCTAATGCACTTCTTTGATTCCACAATAACTCGATGAGCACTGACTTGTCCAAATGCTGAATTTGAGCGGAAAACTCTTGATAATTCGTTACACGTGTTTGGGGACGCATTGAGCCAGGCTGCTGTTTGTGCTGCTGTTGCATGTGGAGTTGCTGACGCAATCCTATCATGTTCCGAGCGGCGCTTTGTCCGGCCGATTCGCTTACACTGCTTGAAATTGAGAAATTTTGACATGACGGAGGCGTCGTAGCGGACATGGGGTGAAACGGGTTGTCTACGCTTTTCGTTGGCTGCATACTCTTGACACGATTTGGTGTGGTTTGTTGTTGCATCCCAGGGCTCATGTACTCATGGCTCATAAGTGATTGAAACGAGGTCGCTTCTAGACTCATTGATACGCGTGGAGTGGAAAACGGCGACGATTGAATGCATGGATCAGTCTGTTCTTGCCCCTGAGCCTTAGCCAGTGCTTGAGCATATTCATAACTTTGGGATTGTGATATTTCATAGCCACTTTGCGTCCCATTCGATATTGCAGCTTGCGTATTGGTTTGTGTCATACCAAAGCTTAGGGCGTCCTCCGAGCATGCAGATGCGTTTGTCTGATTCAATTCCAGTTCCAAGAGCTTATGTATTTCATGCTCCATTGTCGCAGCGTAGTGGCTCTAGTACCAATACGTAGGACTATTAGTTAGTCTTAAACGTATTAATTGGTCGTGAGATAAAGAGAGAATTACCCGGTCAGCTGATTTTTGGCAAATTTCCATTTCCAAATTTGTTGCTGTCTGACGAATTACCGCGTCATCCTTGTTTGGGTGCGTGCTCTGCAACTGGCGGTAGCTACAAACAGACAAGTAACAAAAGTTATTAATGACTAGAATCGCGGATAACTATATAGAAATATTGTTCCCACATTCGTTGCAAATAATTTCGCCTAAGCTGCGTATCTTGTGCAGGTGGTAGCTCGGGGGTATCATCGTTTGCTGTACCTGGCTGTCTTTCCTCTTCCATTTTAACCTCGAACGTCTTGTTTGACTCTTCCTGCTCTTGCTGTTGATCTTCGTTTGAAGCCTCAATAGCAGGAGACAAGTCCACTTGCTCTTGCTCGTCTCTCTGCTGATTATCAACCTCTGGTCCATTTTGATTCCGCGGACTCGCGCGACGTCGTGGCGTCGGCATCTTTTTCTCCGCTGTTTCGCTCTGTTTTGATCGCGAGTGCGGCGTCGACTTTCTCGTGCATACAAACTCGAGCTTCTTAGGCTCAGTGTCACTAATCAGAGTGGATGTCATGGTTTTGCAAAGGCCTTTCCGATCTGGTCGTTGGGTGCAAATCGCCTTTTTGAGAGTCAAAGATTACCACAGCAAGAAAGTCAACCAATCAGAAAGCGACAAGATTAGAGGCAAGATGTTGAAATATGAGTGGCATTGTGGCGAAACAGATGGGAGTTTATCACTTACTTGCCCTTACCATGCCCATTGCATTAGAAGACTTAACAAGCAGATGCATTAGGATCAGAACATGAAGATGTGCACGTGTTGAAGGTGGTCATTTACCGCATAGCACAGCATACGGCGATTTGCAGATCGTCGCGAATAAAGTTTTAGATACTGTGGGACTACATTCGTTGCCGTAACTGAGCAAGTCGTCGCTGAAGCTCACTACGGACGTGTAGTCGGTCCACTCGCTTGGCCTCTAGCTTAAGCTGTGGCAGTGTCTTAGTAGTAAGGTGAATATCCTTTCCAAATTTTAGCACAGATGTAGTCTCCTGGACATTGGCTTTGTAAAACTGGTGAGCAAACACCACAATTGAACGAAGCGACGGAATGGCATTAATCACAAACGCTTGCAACTCATTTTGATAGTATTCCTGTTCCCGCGCTGCCTTGCTAGATGCAAAAGACTCATTCGCAGTGCGTCCAGAATAGTAACTTAATTCTTCGACATAGTTGCTCAGAATGTCCTCAAAGCGCTTTTGCTGGCCGGCAGAGCAAGTGAGTAACTCCCACGCAACGTCGTTTTCGAGGAATAATTCAGCTTGGCCAGAGCCGTCGTCAACGACACAACGAACCGCCATTCCCATAAATGTCTGCCTTTTAAAATTAGAATTAGACGAGTTCCATTGGTACCCAATGCATGCACAACATCGAGAATATTTCGATAGAGCTTGCCCTTCGAAATGCCTCCAAACACCGCGTCGCTTAACAAATTCCAGTGGTTGATAGCACAAGCGACATTTGCGCTTAAGAACGACGTAGCTGACATGCACCACCCCAACTACAAATCGATGCAGTAATCGGTCAATACACGAAGCAGAATAGAGGTCGCTTAAAAATGTTGTTGGCAATTCTCCGTAGAGCTCTGCATCATGTGGAACGACGACGGACACTTTCGTTTTTGCTGCGGTTAAGTGGCACCAGTTTAGGAATAATTTGAATGTTATGCGAGCGACAAAGCCTTTCAGTCGAGAAAATTCCACGACACTGTTCACTTCTAAAGTGCCAAGCAAACCAAAGCGCGATGCATCAATTCGTATTTCAATTGTATCGAGACATCGGAGGTCGCGAACATGAAGAATGCATACGAGTTGCCGACTGGAATTGCCTGTATTGCTAATAAGTAATTCTCTCGAATGCTTTACGCCAATTGTTGGGGGCTGGATAAAAGATTGCTTTTGCCCACTTATACGCCAGAAGAACTGTCTTTTTGTGACGATTCCAACCACCGACATTAGCTGAGATTTGTGCAAATTCAAAACTTCGGGCTTAAAAAGTCTTCGCTTTTGGTAATTTTGACTTTTGTCAGCAGAATGCTGTGAATGATCTATGAAAGGGTAATGCAGCAAGTCGTATACTTGGTATACCTTCTCTAAATGCTGAAGAAAAGATTCTAGAATGTTTATCGCCGCAGACTCCGCATTTGTTACTTGCACGGGCATTTGTCTTACAAGCTGCGTCGCATTTGCCGCCATTGCCTTATCTTCGACAGCATTAGTGACTTCAGATTTAGCTCTGACGCCTTCCAGCTTAATCGGAATTATCGAATTTATTACTCCAGTTTCCATCCGATAAATTTGGAATTTACGGCATTTACTTCTGACGATCTCATCGCGGTGGCAATACAGCTCATTAAAATTCTTTAAGCTAGGAGATTTAATGTCCTTGTCAATCATAGATTTGGCCCAGTGGTCTATTGATGCCTTAATGACATGTTCTTCGGTGCTAATTTCGCAAGAGCGTGTTGCAGTATCGTTATTGTTTTTAATTACTTTCATTCGATAGTAGCCCCCTTTCTGGATGAACCAATCATGAATCTGAGTATTTACTAATATATCAGCAGTGTACACTGACTTTAAAAACTGATCAGTCGAGCATGCATTTCCCACTGGGTATATAATGCCGTGAAGGAAACGATACTGATTTAATATTCCGATCGACCGAATGCTGGAATGTGGCACAGCATCAAGGCGTGTCACCATAATTATTACTTCCTCAATGTTTTCGGACACAGCCATTTTAATCCCTTCCAATGGGCCACTGATGGTTTCGTCATCGTGCAGTCTGACGATTTCTACGTTATCTGCTGAGCAAGCTAAGCTATAAATCATCGGTACATTTTCTTCCAGTTGAACCTCTTGACTCTGACTAGACTTTTCGATTTCAAATTCGAACTTTCGAAATAAATACATGCCATGCTCATTACAAAGGCTCACACCACTGTTTCCGCCATTCAAACGCAAAGCAATTGACCCGGTGCGATCAAACACTTCTAGATCTCCGATGTCAATATTTCCTCTGATGCCTCCGAGTAGCAAGCACCAATGAAGATCATTAGCTGGGATTCGAATCAAGCTTACTTTGACTAAGTCAGGTCCCGATTTGTTTGTCAATTGCAGCCTCTTCTCGCCATATATCTGAAGATCACGGATTGTTACAAGTCGGGTGCATGTTAAAAGCTTTTCTTTAAGCGGCAAATTAATTGCTGAACAATAACTGACACTAGAAGAGTGGCACTTTAAAAAGCGAGCCCCTAGCGTCGAAACTATTTGATCATGTCGATTGGCGACCGTAACACCAAATTTTTTCGCTAGTATCGAAGTTGCCTTTCGCCGTCCGATTTGAGTACACAATAGGTGAGACGATTGTATCAGCATTAATTCGTCTCCTTTAAAAAAGAATTTTAAACTTAATCGTTCCAGAATCTCCAGTAGCCACATAGAAAGAACCATTGACTGACGATGAAAATCACCTAAATTTGACCACTTGTGTGATTTGCCTCGCTGAGAGCGCGTTTCCACGGCGATGCAATTGCCACTTGGGTTATCGTTTCCAAAAATTGTAAATTGACTTCTAGGACACAATCCTACCACTAATTTATCGTTCACGGGAGTAGGCCAAAGAAGCACATGAGCACCGTGAATTTGCACAGTCGCGCCTTCACGAAGGCGAACTAACTCATTGGTATAGGGAAAATGAAACAAGCAAACAATCACTCGTATTCTGTTCAGTCCAATCAGCTCAACGCACTCATCCCAAAGTAGCCGACAAACTTGTCCTTTAAAGTTCAAAAGCTTTCCCATGCAGTTAAAAGCAAACGTATTTGAGTACATGCTCACTGAGCCATAAATACACTGCAGAACGTCTGTTTCTGCCGAGGAAACCTCATCCCAAATAAGCACTAATGTATTGAGTCCCTCGGTTCCAGGCTTAGATGGATTTTGGTGTGATGTTTGAAGCAATACCATTTCACATTCACGAGAGCGGACCTTTACGAGATCTGTTAGCAATACAATTTTCCCAAGGCGTAAAAACAATTTCCACCGCATATGTTCGACTCCTGTGAACATAACATTCGTAACTGATGTTCCACTGAAGCTCTCAATCTCGGCAAAGAAATGGCTACTCGCTCGATCTTTCTGGCGCGAAATCGCGCTTACGCTTGTCACACGTCCAAAAACTGCGTGAATGCGCTTTCGCTTTTGGGTTTTGTTTGTCACTGGCATTATTCGGCCCTCACTTATTCTGGCCGATTCTGCATCATTATTAGGTTCACAACTCTGCGAGAGCGCTGCAATTTTAGTCCACCGCTCCGTGCCTGTGAACATTGGTGGGTCTTTTGTCAGGTAATTGGATTCTAGTAGGCTAAGCGCATCTTCCTGCGCCCAATTTTGAAAGTTGTTGCTTACGGGGAGCAGTAATGTCAGGGATTGATCATGTACCTCTAAAAATAATGATCCTGTTGTTCGGACACTGTTAATTGCCTTGTCAACGAGCACCCAACGCTTTATAAGCACCAATTGATCAACCACTTGCGGACTCGGGTCCACCAGAAAAGTTAGCAATTTAAAGTTGGAGTCACATAATTCAAGATTGTCACATGTTTCTAAATTGTCTCCAAAATGCAAAAATCCTGTAATCCATACGCGTCTCGATGAGTATGTGACACCAGCTTGAGTGGAAGTATGCCGAATCGCTGCAGTTGCGGAGCGAGACGCGGCTTTTCGTTGTTCAACGCCACCAGCTGCATGGTATTTAATTCCAAACTCAGCAAGGGTGCTTGCTGGGTCTGGGTCGGATTGTGAGGCCAGCACGATGCGCAGCAGTTTTCTGACGCTCCAAAAGTGTTGACAAGACGCCCTCATATTACCTGCGGCAACCTGATTAGTTTCCCTTACAATGGCAGCTTTGATTAAAAAGCGCTTTCGTTGCTTCTACGAAAATCAGAGTTATGTACTACGCTGCTTGTTCTTGTAGCTGCAGCGTCAATGGTTGCGCATCAACTTTCTGCATTAACAAATAATGACTTCTTGTAAAACGTTTTGACATTTGAAGTTTATTTTTGACGCTTATCGCGAGCAAATACTGAGTAGAAGCAATGAATACAGAGTTTATGCTCGCAAATCTGCACTTTGGGAAAAGTCATTCATAGCTCTGGTATCGTCATATAATTATAGTGAAGGAAGGTTGCTCTTCTATCAAAATCGCTCATATAAGCGGTGTGATAGAACAGATTTAATGTATTAAATGTATAACTTGTAAAAATAAAGAGAAGCTGCCAGGCTCTTGACTTTCCAATTCGCGATGACGAAACTAAGGGGGTATTTATGGGGTCAACGGTGGAACATCCTGCTATCTACGCAAGCCATTTTCACGTGCGCCATTATGCTTAGCCGTTACGAAGAGAACAAAGCTTCTATACTTGCTACGGAGTCGCTGGGACCGGCGCGTAAATGTGTGGACAAGGAGCACTGAATTTATAATCCGACCAAGTAAATTGACAGCACTGCTGGAATTTGATTGGCACATTTTTTCTACCTTCCTTTTGCGAATTATGTGGAGGCTATGTCGATCGCACCTTACAAGCATTATTTATATGTAATGTGTGCATCGCGACACTTGCACGCAGAGGGACAAGAACTTCGTTATCTTGAGTCGCACGATCACTTAAATCTTGGCGCACGAAAGTAATTAGCTTTTGGTAGCTAACCAGTAGCTACCGTCGACGAATTAGCCTAAAAAGCTAGAGCACGGCAGAAGTATCTAAGCTTGGGTGAAGTAATGATACATATAGTTCACATGAGAAATGCAATTAAGGAATTTCTTATATAACATTCGGAGGCAATGTTTGTCCGAATCCGTCGTTTGCTCTTGCAAGATATATACTGTATTAACTGTTTCTGCTTTCTGTAACCATCACCTTTCTTCATAGTCCATAATATTAATCTTTGTGTGTACTACATCACATTAAAAAACGAAGCGTAACTGTAACTGGGTGTATCGCTACATAAAATTAACACTTAAAGGTTGTTAATGTAACGGGGTGTATCGTTACATGAAAACAACACTTAAAGGTTGTTAATTAATATATTATCTAAAAGGTAGAGAATATTTGGAATATATTACTTTACATAGTAATATTCGTAAAGCTTATCCATTGGTAGATATAGACCCTTAAATTTTACTTTCTCTGCGGCCCATCAGCGCTGGATGCGCGCAAAGAGAGAGACGAATAAGACTTTATTACATGTTTTGTATTAGTTTATAATTATGTAAGTATTAAGTAGATATACCAGAAGAGCTTGATTATATTAATACAGTTTTTAATTAATCCTCTTTAAAGCAAGTTTTTGAAGAGAGTCTTTCTCTGCACGTACTAGTGTAAGTGAAGTGACGTGAGGCACCACTCGCACTTTGGCAGTGCGAAGTGGACTTGTACTGAAGCAGTAAAAGTCGGCAGAGCCCCGCTACATCTGGTAGCACTTTGTAGTCCGTTCAAGGATCACAGTCACATCTTCTAACATGGACATGTTAGATGATAATGAAAATACGCATCACGTTCCGCGTGATAGCTACTTCTTTTAAGTGACATAGAAAGGAGTGCGGTCGGACGAATGAGTTCGACCGTAGGTAGCGATGCCATCTTGGCCATGCTGTCCGGTTTGGACAGAGACGCCCTCCATTCAGCCATCGCCAAGTTGATACAACATGAACTTGACGAGGCGAAGAAGAAGGTAGCCTTGCTTTAATCAGCAAGGCTCTCAACAGGCAGAACTGTTGAGGCTACAATAGGTACAAACCCCTGTACCTGGGATAACGCAGACGCGTCGTCCCAAAAACTTAACGAGAGACATCTCTAAGTATAGGGGAGTCGAAGAAGACTCCCTCTTAAAATGATTTGTCGAGTTGGACGATGCCATAAGGGCTCGTCACATCGTCGACGAGCAAATGAAAGTCGCATTTGCTCAGTCAAACTTGGCAGGTCGTGCCAAAACTTGGGCACTAGGCCTTAAGTTGCGCGACCCATATGTCTTTGGGTCGCTAGAGGCTTTTAAAGCCCGGCTTAAACAGACGTTTGAACCGCCTAGGGCTGAGTTCAGAGCTCGGTCGGAGCTTCTGAAACTCAAGCAAGGCAAGCGTGATGCTCACGCTTATGCTCAGCACATACGACTCTTAGCGAGTTGTATCACGAACAACCCAGTTCATGAACACACGTTGATTACGGTGTTCATGCAAGGTCTTACGGATGGTCCCGTAAAGACCCACCTGTTCCGCTTGGAACTGGATACGCTTGAAGAAGCAATATCCGTTGCGGAACAGGAGGACTTTAGCTTGAGACAGGCTCAAGCTAGTTCGTCATC
>NC_090611.1:5553849-5566534 GCF_004359215.1 Bremia lactucae
TCAGAGCTTCTGAAACTCAAGCAAGGCAAGCGTGATGTTCACGCATATGCCCAGCACATACGACTCTTAGCGAGTTGTATCACGAACAACCCAGTTCATGAACACACGTTGATTACGGTGTTCATGCAAGGTCTTACGGATGGTCCCGTAAAGACCCACCTGTTCCGCTTGGAACTGGATACGCTTGAAGAAGCAATATCCGTTGCGGAACAGGAGGACTTTAGCTTGAGACAGGCTCAAGCTACTTCTTCATCGATTCGTCCTCCAAGACGACACGAGCTTAAAGGTTCAGAACCTATGGACCTCTCTTATGTCGAAAGCGAGAGACCTCGCTTCTCGAAATATTAGCGATTGCAGAAATGCAATCGCTGTCTAAAGTTATAAAACTACGCTCATGAGTGTAGTGCCCCACGCCCAGAACCGAAATGTACTAATTGTAATTATGGATCGAATGCCGAAAAGGGCAACGGTCGCGGTCCGACGTTGTTGCGATTTCGCAACAACGAGGCGGACCGTAAAAAAACGGGCGGGGTCAGTAGGGGCGCAACGCCCTACTGATCCAACCACGAAGAATTTTCAAATCTCTTGACGAAAGTTACTCCAGACACACAATCATTATGCGTATCTGCACCTGGCGATGAGGTATCCCTCATCACCAGAATGTTAAAGTGACGAATGATTTGTCACTTAGAGCCCTAGTGTACTGTGGAGCGTCGAATAAATTTATTCGTCGCCAGTCGCTAGAGGGTCGTAGGCTCAAATATGTTGAGCGCGATATCCCTCCAACGAGGATGACGGTGCGTCTAGCGGAAGGCGCATCGATAGCAGTGATGAAACGCGTAGTGAGATTTCACTACACGTTAAACGGTTCACAGTATGATGATGATTTCATCGTACTCGATTTGGATGACAAATTTGATGTCATCCTAGGTTTACCTTGGCTCAGAAAGTATGAGCCAAGGATCAGCTGGCAGCATCGATCCGTTAAGATGCCTGCCACTTGTTGACCAGATGGCCATCTGATCAGCGTCTTGGAGCGTCCACAAGCGTGTGGATGTACTACGAGTGAGTGCGATAGCCACACTTGTTGTACGGTCGTTAGTACGAAACACAAGACACAGAGTGATTACTAATCACACTGTGGAGTCAGTTGCCGGCGGCTGAGCGAATGCACAGGCAGCGCCGAAGGTCCAGCACTCGAATAAGTCGAACGGATTGAGACATGATGTACGCCTAGCGGGCGACATTCTAGGAAGATACCGGTTATCCAAAATGGACAACACGATGATCCTAGGTCGAGTAGAGAGTCGATCGTAGAGGACCCGACTGTGGTAGCGCAATCACAGTCGGAAGACGTTGAGGGAATAAGTCTCCACGTACTTGAGGGAAATGATTAAAAGCGGGCCCCGTAAGGGAGTCAACCTCCCCACATAGCTCTCCGACCTTCTGTGTGCGAAAAGCCACAGGAGGGTGGCGGATAGTGCACGCATTCAATAAACTGAATGTTGCAATGGTACCGGCTCAAACGCCGATACCTAGAAAAGACGTAATCATAGATGGTATGTCTAAGAGTACCATCTTATCGTCTATGGATCTGATGGATTAATTTACCTGATCCTTACGCGTGGACGGGACGTCCCGCACACAGCAGTGGACAGTCGCAGTGGGATGCTCTTGGAATGGATAGTAATGCCACAGGGGCTTAGTAACGCCCCTGCAACATTCAACACATACGTTACAAATCTTTTGAGACCTTTGCAGGAATTCGCACCGACTTATTTTGACGATGTATTTGTCCATAGCCGGGCCATGGACGAAAAGACGGACGTGGAAGTTTATAAAACTCATGTTTGTCAGGTATTTACACTTATGAGAAAGCATAAGTTGTAGTAAATCCCCAGAAGTGCAAATTCGCTGCAAGCGAAATACCACTTCTTGGGCTCATCGTCGGTAGACATGGCGTGCGCCCTGATTACGAAGACGATCACAAAAACAATGGAATCATTGTTTTTGTAGACAGATTCAGCAAGATGGTACATCTTGCTGCAGTTCCAGAGTCTATCACGGCTCCGGGCTGTGCCCGTGTCTTTATCGACACGGTATTCAATCTCCACGGGTTACCCCGTGAACTGGTCTCGGATAGAGATCCACGGTTTACGGCGGAGTTTTGGCAATCCGTGTTCCGGTCTCTCGGAACACGGCTAACTATTTCAACTTCTGATTATCCAGAGACAGATGGTCAGACGGAATGCGTAAAACGCGTCCTCGAAGAGATACTTCGAGGTTACGTCGAATCGTATCCGAATTAGAGCGAGTTTTTACCGATGGTCGAATTCGCCATCAATGATTCGGTGCATGCGTCTACAACGCATACACCGTTCTTCGTGAATGGCTTACGTCATCCTCGCATACTCACCCAATTAGAGGGATCCTCTAGTTTAAGGGGGGGTGGACACGCACTAGCAAATATAACTCTGGCTCATGCTTATCACGCGTCAAAATTGCCGACGACGCGAATGATGTCGGTGTCGAAGCTATCGTCATCGAAAGAGAGAAACTCAGCAATACTGATGGCACTACTGTTCCCCCCTAAAATAATACTAGCGAGAAATCCTTCGCTGAAGAAGGATAGGATCTTATGGCAGTGCTCACAAAGCGTACTGAAAAAGACAGAACAAATGAGTCAGCAGAGAAATTTCTGCTTGCTCGAGAATCAGTAGTCTGTCTCGTACAGGCCATTGCTAACGCAATGGATCTGCAGACACGGAAAACAGACAAACATGGAAGGGCAAATCTTCTTTAAATTAAAATTAATATTCTAGTACTGCTGTCTACGGTAAACCTACCTAAGCGTGTTGTCACTAATGTGGTAGTAGTAAACTACTACCCAAGTTCATTAAGCCATTCCGTGTACTGCATTGCAGAGGCAATACGTACACAGCGTACACGATATAATTGCCGCGAAGGATGCGAACGCATCCTGCATTCAACGTTGGTCGGATTCGCCCGTACCATCAGTACGCAGTATCTTCCGCGGACGGATCTGACCACCCCCAAAAGTATTTTGTGATCACGAGCCAGACTCTCACGCTGAATCTGGAGATTCACATGCCGAATCCGAAGTTCCTCGAAATCGCGATGAGATGACGACAGCTCGTCAAGAAGAGCGTGATACTTCCGATTGTACTCCAACAATAAGTACGCACTCTTCCAACGGTCTTCCAACCGTTCGATATAGTTAGCTTGCACCGTCTGCTCCAACGAGTGACGCTTACCGCGCTCGTGTTCAAGACACTCCTTCAATAGATGGAGGTAGCGGTCGAGTTTGTCGATCTTCGACTCTAGATCCGACGCACGGTTCGGATCTAATTTTTCCTGCTTCACCACAACCATTGGTGGATTCCCACGGTGGTCAACGTTTCCTTGTGGAATGTATTCTAAACCACCGTGAGGTGAAGGGGCAGCGAACGAGTTATCTGGTTCGCTGGCGCGGTTATTCAGCCTCGCATGACAGCTGGGAACCTTGTTCCCAGCTGATTGTTGACGTTGAGGGCCTCGTCCGTCAGTATGACGATACCCTTCAGATGGATCAGAAAGTCCATTGGCAAACACGCGCTTCTGACGCTTGCAAATCGCTTGCAAAACGTCAATCGCATCGCGCATCTCGAAAGAGATGCGAGCCCTTCCTCAAAGCGAAGAAATGGTATAAACATCCCATTTCACTTGTTTCGTGTTGTCGACACAACACGGACAAGGATCACCCCGAGTGAGGCATGGAAGCCCTGCCTCACTAGACAACCGATGCAGTTTAAATGTTGCACCGGCTGGGATTCGTTTTTCAAATTTAACGCGAATCGCGTTGAGTCTTCAAAGCCAGGCTTCGCGGCCAATGTCTTTGACATTGCGAAAAAACGCAATATAGGCTTGCATCAACGAGATTTTATCTCGCGTGTTGTTGCCATTATACTATCGATGCTTAAGAAAAACATCGAGATAAAAATCTATCTTAGCGCGAAGTTCTTCGCGCTGGGATCAATAACGACAACAATCCATACTAATGGACTCCCTACACCCTATGGGTACGGGCAGGTTTGCCAGTGGCGCAGCAGCATGCGCCGAGGGTTTTATCCGTTGGTATATTTTGCATGTGCGAACGTATGTGCTCACCCATTTATAAAATTTGGGCCACCAATAAATCTGGCTTACAGAGCCGTAGGTATTTTCTCTACCGAGATGAACACCAAGGACAGTATCGTGTGCCTCATAGAGGATTCGGTACTTCAAATCCTCATCATGAGGAACAACGACGCGCGGAAGATTTGCAGCGTCTGTGTGTGGCGACTTAGTCGTAGTGCGTAATGACGCGTGATCTGTATAAATCACAAACGGCTTAGAGCCTAGCAGATGAACTCTGAATTTGACGAGAGCATACTTTATAGCAAGTAACACTTTGTCATGATTCAAGTAGTTCTTTTTAGAAACCGGCCAATCTACTATGGCTTTTACCTTAGCGGGGTCCGCTGCAAGGCTTCGCTGCCTAATGATGCACCCTAAGAAAGATTTTTTTTCTGGGCCAAAAATGCATTTAGATGCCTAATGATGCCCCTAAGAAAGATTTTTTTTCTGGGCCAAAAATGCATTTAGATGCATTGGCATACAATTAATTTGTGCGCATACACTCGACCACTGCTCGCAAATGGTCTAAACGGTTTTCCATATCCGACGGACCCTGCTCCTCACGACTATCGACAAATATGTCACCAAAATAAATCTGTGCATACATCTATGAGGGCGGGACAGTTGCGTCACTAGACGATTAAATCTTACCGGGGCGTTGGAAAGTCCTTGTGGCATAACCAACCACTCCCGTCGCATGCCGCTTGGGGTGCTAACCACTGTAAGCGGTATATCGCTTGCGTGCATGAGCATTTAGTAGTTACCATCGACTAAGTCAAGTGCACTGTACATTGTACTTCCCACCATACTGTTCTGAAGAACATCCCTTCTTGAAATAAGGGTTTGTGCTGGTATAGTGGCAGCATTCAGCTTAATATATAAGCATGTACAATGCGCTATTTACCATTTGGCTTTTTGTCACAAAATGTCGGTGTCGAGCATTAGATTTGCTCTCTTGTACCATTCCCGCCTCGTGCTTAGAACGGAAGAAATCGTCAATGACGTCACACGTTCTCATGGTAAAGGCCATGCCGTGTGACACAGTATTTGGTTTCCGGAACCAAGTCAATTTAATGACGGACATATCAATCCGGAGGTTAAACATATGGTGGATTGGTACATACTTCATCTTGGAACTCCTTAATCAAGAAAATAAAACGGATCCGTAGGATCTTTAAGGATCGATGACCCGGTGGGTCTAATTACTTTATTTAGGTAATTGACCATCTCCGTAAGTACACCAAATGTACTTAACGGTGACTGTGTAACGTTAGAGCAACTTTAGCCCGACTCCGCGCACTAGTGTAGCTTGTGTGTCATCCAGGACAGCCTCGTCCAGAAGTGACGATGAGTTTAACTCAATCGTTAGTCGATGACCACCATCTCAGATAAGTCAGCCAGCCTTCAAGGCTCGGCCGCACTCATCGATAGACATTTCATCTAGCTCTTAAAGAGCTTGTAACGAAGGGATTGCCGCAAGGTTAACTTCTCCGTCAATGTTACCGGTTACACCATTTACAAGCGTGTGTAATTGCTCGCTAGTATCACTTTGTGAGGGTATAAACGCTTCGCGTCTCCTCCGCCTTGGAGCCGAGACAATACGCCTCTTAGAGGCCGGGACATTCACGTCCCCGAATTTTCCAGCCTGTATTGGTTCTATACTAAACATGGTGTCGAATTCGACATCCGACAAGGAGTTAGGAAACTCAACTTCCTTTACCAGCGAACGTTTACGTGTCGCTTCACGTGCATTAGAAGGGTTTACCCTAATATGCCCTGGCGAAAATAGTGTCACTATTGACACTCAGTATGGTGCCACCTCGGCCGACCACACCCGGTGGACTTAGACGTGCCACTCCACGTATCTCAGGGGTATTGCGCCCTTGAGGTCCTGGCGAACCGCCATTAGTGTCACTACTGACACTCAGCATGGTGCCACCTCGGCCGGCTACACTCGATGGACTTAGACGTACTAATCCACGTATCTCGCTGAAATTCCACCCTTGATAACTCGGATTTAGGGCAACAATGCCTACAGCATTCAGTGAGCCGTTATTACAACGAGTGTCACTCGACGGAGTACGTGCCGTTCCACTTTCTTCTTCTGAGTCGGGCTCATAATTAATGTTTTTAACATTGAAATTTATTAACTCAGACATCTAATGTCTAAAACACTTACAGGCTCAGTCAATGATCCGCGCCTATAGCGCGTTTGTTGCCTAGCAAAGATGGGTTCATGCCAATCCAAAACTTCGCTAGGAACATTGCGCGTGGCGCCTAATGTCTTGGACCTCCAATCGATCCACGGCTCATGGCGTACAAGCCAGGCCATTCCAAGGATGAGATCATATCTCGAATTCAAATCAAGGACGAGACAGCGTTAAATACTATTAAAATCCAGAAGCTTTATGCCTAAGTTCAAGGGAACCCAAAAAAACAGTGACACGAGTCCCAGTCGCTAAGCAACAGTGATGTATCACTGTCATGCGCTTCAAGCGCCTCAACGTATTGCTGAATTCCTTCAAGGAAAAAACGTCGAGCATAATTGCAAGACGCTCCTGAGTCAATTTAAATTGACCATGGCTTATCAAAGCCCTTCACAGTCGCTTGAGCGACTAACAAGCCAGGCTTGTACTCACGCTTCTTGCCATTACGCAGGGGCTAGGTCATTTTTACTCTCACCTCCTAAAGTTCCAACAGAGACTACGTCTTCCCAGTAGGGCGCTTCGCACCTACTGGGCATCAACTTTTCCCGCACCGTACCAGATTTCTGGTATAGGTTGGAATTGGTGACCTTTCGAGCTTTACGCGTATTTCGTAGGAGACAGGCTGGAAGTAAATGTTTCGTCCTTCCGCACATATAACATCTACAAAAGTTCTAATGCTGTTCACAGCTTAAAAAGCATCTTCCTCTTCCTCAACGAGGCTTAGATCTATCGGTTCCGGTCTATTAGACGGTACCCATGTGCTCGAAGAACTTGTACGGTAAACAGGCGTGCTAACACGAGCAGACTTAAAGTCGAACTCAGCGCCTAGCGCTATGGCAACTGCCTCTTCGATAGTAGCAGGGTGAGATCAAAATAATTCCGTCCGGGCGACGCCCTCATACAGACCCTCCTAAAAGATTGTTACGACCATTGCTTGATGCATAGACGCAATAAAGAGTTCTCAACTCCTGGACATAGTTCATTAGGGTTCGTTTACCCTGTCGAGTCGCTATGAGCCGTGATCGCATGCGGAAAGCCTGATCAAGCGGTGCAAACATGCTGGTCATTTGCTGTTTCAGCAAATCCCATGAGAAAAAAGCGTCGTTTATGGACGTGCTGCACAATAGTGCCCGCTACATGGCTCTACCTCCGAGTTTGGAAATGGTCATAGCCACCTTTTGCCGTTCTGCTAAGAACAAGGCGGAGTCAATGGACATCTCCATCTACTTAATCCAAAAAGGGAGATTTTTCCCTCTTTTTCCTAAAATGTCTTTACATTGACAGCTAGAGGGCGAGCCTTTGGCTCTGAATCAGGAACAAATATGTACCGGGTTGGTATTGATGCCGCTAAGTGATCTTGTACTTGGCCAATCAGGGAGGATTCATATCGCATGAAGGCTTCAAGCCTTGCATGCAGGACCTCTGGTCGCTGGGATATAATGAATTCTATATGTTCAAGCCCAAATAAAGTTTTGAGCTTGTCATAAGCTGCGCGTTGCGCTTCTGAAAATTCCTAAAAATCTTCCATTTCAGAAGGCTTAGTCTTTTAGAGACTCAGGCGCAGATTAACCTCGAGTGCTGCCAGGTGTAGCGAAGCTACCTCGCCTCTAAAGTCAACGGAAGACTTTTAGACTCATATAGTCTATTAGTTCTACAGTTTAAATGTTTAACAACTCAGGGAATCGTACAATCTATTAAAGCTTCATGAATCCTAGTTAAGGGGGTTCAGGGATTCGTAGAACCAAGTGGTAACTAGTGCCTAAAAGTATATACCTTAGAAAGGCTTTTATCTCTTACAGATCACTGCGCAAGCCTTAGGAAGGCACTTAACGCTTTAAGGTTAAAAGGGGGACTGCACTTTGTTTAATCATTTAATGTAAAACCTTACCCTAGCTAATTTAAAATAGATTTCGGCCGCCAGATTTATATCTGGCGGCGATCACATTTGTTACCCATAATAAATGGGATTGAAGTATTTAACAATTTCAGAATCGGATGAAAGCGTTTATTACCCATAACGTAAATGTCCCACAACAACAATTCTCCAGCCAATGTGTACCCCACTACACGAAGGTTCTTAGTTCGTTGGGCCGTGTCGCTTAGGCGCCCAACAACTACCTCACTGCGCGTGAGAAAATACGGTCAAATCGCTTCCTCACTGTGCTTGAAGGTGATTGTTAAAGTAAAGCGTGGGTGCTGTCGTAGCGCCGCCTACACTTGGTAGCACTAGTAGTCCTTCCAACGACCCACATCTCTACGTGTGTACGTGAGGATGAGCCTCAATAGTGATTAAGCTCATTTACCCCACCTCTCCGATCATCATCGGGAGGTGGCAGAGCACTTGGTGAAGTCCTAGCCAGGCTCTTCGGCAGTCCTCCTGAGCAACAGGTTGCTCAGTTGTAGTATGTTGAGACGTAAATGCTCGGACAGCGAAGAGCCGCGTCCGAGGCATTGATCCATGCTGCGACGGAGTCCGTCACTAAGACCCAGGATGAGCTAAGGCGTGAGCAGGCTCATAGCGAGGACCCGCCCAAGTTCAATGAACTGCAGCTCACACGATTGTCCACTGGTTGTTAGCCGTGGAGCAATGCGGTGTAGAGCAGCTCATCGAGGACGATACCCGGATAATGGCGTACGCTATGTCGCATTTGCGCGGTAAGGCCTCAGAGTGGGCTTACTCGGCACTAATCGCGGACGTTAAGGCGTTCCCTTCATGGGCGATCATTACGACAAACATTCGCGCCATGTATTAGCCGCCAAACAACGAAGTGTTGCTTCAGGCGCGCTTCTTTGAAGCGCGACAGGCGAAGCGATCCCTGAAAGAATTTGTGCAGGAAAAGCGCTCGCTGTCGGCGTATAATAGTGTGGGTCCGATTCCGGAGCAGATTAAAATGCCCACGTTCATGAACAAACTGCGGCACGGTTTGTTCATGAACGTGGGCACTTTAATCCTAAATGAGCGAAGGGCTCATTTTAGAAAGGTGCCGTCGACGATGAAAGAGGCAATCCAAATTGCCTTAGTTGAGGAACAATCCTTCAACAGTGCCTCGGCGACAGCATAACATGAGCCGTCGGCCTAGAGGTCAGATGCCACTCCCATGGAGTTGGGCAAATGCAGACGTAGTCTGTTACAAGCGCGGCAAGATCGGCCTTATGATAGCTCATTGATATGCCTGAGTCCCTGCTAAGACTAAGACGCCCAGCAAAAGAACTCCCTTACAAATAGCAGCGTCCTAAATAATGGGGAAAATTCGCTTGTATCTGCATATATATAGGATGTATCAAATGTACATAAATATAATTGTAATGATCATAGCCCCGTTCTCGAGCGCTCTAGACTAGCAGGGTTGAGGTATGAAATTACGAGATTATGCTACTAATTGTTCGATAACACTGAACTTGGAGGTAGCTTCAGAGTCCACGTCAGTAGGGCATCTCGCCCCTACTGCGCTCCTGCATCTCCCGAGCCCTTAGTGATCAATGCATAACTCGCACGTTTCGAACGCTAGTTCTTGCCATCACCTTTGGGTCACCTCCGCGACATACAGCCAATCAGAACGCATAAAACTATAAAAAATGCACCCCCATGTCCCATAATGGAGACTTGGTCAAAACCCAAAATTACTGATCTGCATCACCATATACAATGAAGGACCTTAACAGCTTTAGGCGACGCTCACAAAGCTTGCCAAGAATTTGGCTTATCTTATGCACCAACATTTTTAAGATGAAAGGTATTTCTTTGCAGGTGATGACGCTTAGCAAAACGTGTTAGTGTGACGGTCGTATGCAAATACATGGTGAGATGCTTACGTATCTGAAAGCCATCGGACTGTGCAACGATGTTTTTTTACGATAGCTTTCTGCGAAAGGTAAGAACTTATCCCTATCCTAACGATTTTTGCTTTATAGGGTCGCAAGAGCAGTAAAGTTGACTCGTAACGGGGTGTATCATTACATGAAATTAACATTTAAAGGTTGTTAATTAATATATTATCTGAAAGGTAGATAATATTTGGAAAATATTACCTCACATGATAATTTTCTCAAAACTTATCCATTGGTAGATATAGATCATTATATCTACTTTCTCCGCGGTCCATTCAGTGCTGGACGCGCGCAAAGAGAGAGACAGATAAACTTTAATACATGTTTTGTATTAGTTTATAATTATGTTAGTATTATATAGATAGAAACAGAAGAACTTAATTATATTAAATACAGTTTCTAGTTAACCCTCTTTTAAAGAAAGTGTTTTAAAAAAAGTCTTCCTCTGCCCGCACTAGTGTACGTGAAGTGACGTGAGGCACCACTCGCACTGAGGCAGTACAAGTCAGTAGTGCCCGTTACATGACTCGCATCACTATTTCTTCAACGCATTGCGAAACAAATTTAGCCGAAGATCACAGCATTGATGAATGTTGGCACTATGCTTAAGAAGTCAGCATTCTATCGGCTGCTCGCGGCATTTGAGCGCATCCATCACATTGGAGAAGCTTGCGCACAAATTGCGATCGAAAAACCCCTTGAGAGTTTAGGCAATTGGATCATTCCTGCTTAGAATTTTAAGTACGAGATTTCTAATGCTTTAATGGAAAGCTGTTTTGGCTTCATCAGCGTACTTCCTGGTGCTTTCTCGGTTTACCGATCTAAAGCCATTCGTGGAACTCCACTGAAAGCTTACTTTAAGACGCTTCGTAGTGAACTGGGCGTCTTCGGGAGAATCGCGGGAGCATGTACCTTGCACTGAGGGGTCGGGAAATACAGGAGCGCAGTAGGTGCGGGATGCCCTACTGACGCGGAATCTACGGCTACTTATAAGTTCAGAGTTGTGGAACGAATGGGTAGCATAGTCCCTGAGGTCTCGAAATTTTGGGCCTCAACCCTGCTGGTCTATAGCGCTCAAGTAAGAGGCAATGACAAGGTGATGACCGATTCGGGTGCATCACATAATTTTGTAAAACTCGCGGTTCTAAGAAAAAGACCGGCGATGTTTGAGTCGCTTTGCAAGGATTGCAAGCGAGAAGAGGCGACCGTTCGTTTAGCAAACGGCGCGCTCGTTAAGTCTGAGGGGTTCAGGTAGAACTTGCTTTCAGCTTTAGTGACTTCTCTTGTAAAGAGAAGTTCTCATTGCTAGGTATAGGCATGCCATGGTTGGAAAAGTAACAATTATGGATAGACTGGCGTACACGCACAGTTGCGAACTCTACGCAGGACACCGGAAAGGATGTGCTCCTGCGAGAGGCGTATCCAACTGATGTCGTGTCGAACACAGTTGAGGGTGCGTTGATGGGATGTCAAACGTCACCAATTCCTATCCAGCTCGTGGAGACTGAGGTAGTGAATAGGACGATGACAAGTAGTCATGCGTTCGAATGTCCTGCACAGAGCCGAGAGCCTGTGGCAGTAGACGGCGAGCTGACAAGAAGTAATTTTGCAATCGGCAGCGCGCTCATGCAGAAGGATGACAACAGCGTTGACCGCGTCCTCTTTCATCAGTCTCGGCTTTTAATAGTCGAGGAACTGAATTACCCTGTGCATGACAAAGAGCTACTTTCAATAAAGTATGCTCTTGTCAAGTTTCGCGTGCACCGGTTGGGCACCGAACCACTCTTGGTTTGTACGGATCACGCATCACTGCCGACCAAAAAAAATTCACCGCACCTCTCGCCTAGAATGTCAAGATAGCTTACATTTTTCTCTGAATTTAATTTCAAAGTTGAATACAAGCCGGGTAAGTCGAACTTCTTGGCTGACGCTTTATTGCGCAGACCAGACTTCGAGGTTAGACACCAGGAAAGTGTGTCTAGTGCGGAAGCACAATTTCAGCCGTCGACGTTGGCAGCCATGAAGGCATACCACGTGACGAGCTTATTGGCCTCTGAGATAAAAGAGAGCTACAGTCAGGACGACCACTGAGGCCTGCTGTTAGATCACTTCGGTGGACGAAAGGTTTCCCTTCCGTCGCACCTGAAAGCTAAGCTCAATCTCTTTAGCTACCGCAATGGCCTGTTATGGCATCAGCTGTCACCTTGTGATCCCTTGAGAATCTATGTGCCTCATGACACAGATCTCAAGTTGATGATCCTTCACGAGCTCCATGATGCACCATCTAGTAGGCATCTGGGCCGTGAAAAGACATTCTTACGAGTGTCAGAGGAATTTTGGTGGCCACACCTATATAGATGGGTGGCCAACTATATTCGCTCTTGCGAACAGTGTCAGCGCATTAAGCCTGCACCGTCCAGCAGTGCGCCACTGAAGCCGCTACCGATTCCAACCAACTGTTGGAAGTCAGTAAG
>NC_090611.1:5569699-5607200 GCF_004359215.1 Bremia lactucae
GCGTTCCGACTAAGGCATTAGACGCGGCCGGCGAATTAACGCGGCGCGTGCGCTTAGTGCGAGGTTGAGTGGGCGTCTTCGCAGACGACCCACCAACGTGGCCCCTTTTAGGTGGCATCTTGGGCGCCGTGTATGGAAACACGTGCGCTAGAGTGATCGAGTGAACTAGCGGCGCGTAAAGCTGCTCGCAGTTCCTCTCTCCTCTTTGTCGAATTTATAAATGTAAATTCGTTCTTAAAGAGGGGGATGGTGTAACGGGCTAAAGTTGCCATAATGTTACACAGTCCCCATTAAGTATATTTGGTGTACTTAAGGGAATGGTCAATTACTAAATAATAGTAATTAGACCCAACACTCGGGTGTGGTGCACATTTGTGACCAACCCTTGTGGATGTGATGCACATGGGTGCATTCACATTAGGAGGGATGACGCCCAGCGTCATCAGTTACGCGAGGTATCTATAAAGATACGCTCGCAATACATATTAAATGATATTTATAGAGATAACATTTTAATTGGTAAAAATAGGTATTTGTATTTAATTCTATAACATATAAATCAGTCTGAAAATTACTACCTACTTGGTAAATGCGCACGAGGAGACGGATTACCGCTCCTGTGACGACACTTTACCAGAGTTCTTAGTGTGTTGGGTGAGGTCGCTTGCGCGCCCACCACAACTACCTCACTGCACGCAAGAGAAGCAGGTTTAACCGCTTCCTCGCTGTGCTAGGGTGTGTGCTTAAGTACAGCGTGGCCGCATTACGACGTGCCCGCCTACAACCCGAGTGCTGGATCTAATTACTTTAATAAGTATATAACCATCCCCTTAAGTTTACCAGGTGTACCTAACGGGGAGTGCGTAACATTAGGGCAACTTTAGCCAGTGACACCAACAAAACGGACTTGGATTTGTTGACACGTCTCAGTACACCAAAGCAGTGCGGGATGGTGCAGATATAATTTAGAATGTGTTGTATTTTTAGGCTTCTGATGGTGTTAATTGTTGTCGTCGGCAACAGTCTGAAGCAAGTAAAGCTTGCGTACTACGCAGCTTGCCCCACCTTTGCATTTATTATGATTGCGTCGTGTCTGGTTGCTTTTGGCGTGTACATGTCAATGCAAGTTACTATCCAGACCGTCCTGCACGCAACTCTTACGGCTGGAGTTTCAATTATTGGTCCAGCACTGCATGGCAAACTTTATCACATCTTATGCAGTGTGCACAATATATAACACCGGTTTTAAGCTTCGATAACATTTTTACGATTTATTCTTTTTGCAACCAAACACATTTTGTCATGGAGCACGAAGGGCTTGTATTGAGATCCATTTATTATTGCTTAATAGAAAATAGTGTGATGGGTGCCTGCAAAAGGGGTCGTTGATAAGCACCGCGCTATAGAGAAGAGTCGTCGTGAAGAAAGTGAGCGTCTGAAGATCAGGAAGGACATTTTGAGGCATTCGTACCAAGATGATGTTCTTATGGATATCTTCCAATCTCTTTCTTGCCGTTTATTTCTCCTCTTCGTCCGCGTTCCTTCGAGAATACTCAACCTTATAATTGGCATTAATTCGTGCTGACTGCGTGGATGTATTGACCACTGCCAATACATTTACACTATTGATCTCCGTGATAGCGTGTTTAAATAGGTTAAAGTATTTATGGTGCCGACTGCTGGAAATCTTGTCAATGCAGTCCCTTCTGCGAAAGATCTCTGCTCATTACAGAAATCGGACATTACAGCAGACTTTAATGGAAATTGCGTTGAGAAAGTAAGAAGGCCTTACTGTGAGAGAATATACACCTGGTGAGATTATTGTGAATGGTGAGCTGAAAAACCCGTCAAATTTTAGTCAAATTGCCGCATACTGTGAGAAAACATTCACTCGGAACATCAAAAGTTTTTGCTGGTGTGGATCTATTGCCTGGTGGCGCTTTTCTAACCGTTTCATTACTTCAGAAAAATTAGATACTTTTCTTCGGGATTGTACAGGACGTGGTTGGTGCAACACCAGTGTCTACAAAAGTATGATATTTCGAAATGGCAATGAACAGGCAATGAACTGGCAATTGTTCCTCAAAAGTGTCCGTTAATCCATGCTTGGCCCATTGTTTCACTTAAAGTTCCGGTGCAAGTTGGCATATCTATCAAAGAGATTAGAATCTTATAGTGCTGGTGGACTGCCAGTAAGTGACCAGCAGACACGGTTCAATACTTTATTATTCATGCCATCATCAAAATTTAAATGACTTATAACCCACTTTTCCGAAAGAGTACTGTGACACCTCCGCACAACGTTTTCCCAAAAGGGTGATGAAGTGCCGAAATTTGCAAGGATGGATACTGCAATGAAGGTGGTGGTTCGAGTGGTATAGATTGTAGGTGAAAACAGGATTAAAAATGAATGTTAATAACGACAGGATGCATTTATATCAGAGGCCTCTACTTATTAGAAAGACCTCAGAAATCACATATTGTCTGAAAAATACTATTTTTTTTTGTACATCGACTTTCGTCGTGATATGACACTAAGGAGCAAATCTTTGTGACTTACGTTTTTTGGTCTTGTTTTTTGTTGAGCTTTGTTGAAATGCAATATTTTTATAGTTCTTAGGAATCCGTATCTATGAAGAATTTTGAGATACTTCAGGGTGCTGCAAACAATAAGCCTTTACGGGAAAATTTAAAGCAGATACGAGCGAAACATAACAAGTTATTGCAATGTCGGGTAACGGGTCATACCGACTTGCGAAGTCAACATTGATAATTAATTAAAAGCTAATTGATTGCTTTGGCGTAGGCGAAGCAGAATCGCTATCATTCCCTTTTTTGTCATCGCGCAATTACGACAACACTAACTAAAATTGCCGCGTCAATATCGTCTCCAATTTTTGTGCTTCAACAAAGCAGAAGTTTTGGCAAAAAACAGCTGCAAATCTTAACGATTATACTTGCATAGCTCGCGACATATTTTGTACTGAGCGCCGCCTAGCACTGTTATAGATAATACTGATGGTCTTTTCTCGTTAGCAACCTATTTTTCAGCTCTTTGTTTAAGCCACGTAGATCCTATTGTTAGCTTACGCTTACATTTTCCGAAAGAATCGATGCGGTTATGCATACATATCAGGTGTGGTGGCGTCAGCAGCCTTACCTTGATCCAGTCTTCGGTAGCTATAGTAGTCTGAAAGCACAGTCTTCATGCACTCGAGTGTGCCTTTCCTACTATGCTCAAATTGACACAGTAAAGAAGCTTGCAATGCGCAAATCAATTGACAGTGTGTTTGTTGCGGCGTCTGCTTTTTTTTCATAAAGTCTTTTACAAAATAGAACTTCATGTCACCAATTTTAAGAAATGCTTTAACGTGCTGACCAGTCGAGTCAAGGACTCATTGTCGTCGCTGCCCCAATTCTAGAAAATCTCGCGTCCCCTTTAATTTTAGATAAAGTGCTACGCGAATCGGGATGCGATCTGTATCGCAAAGCTTAAGTACTTCATTTTTTCAAACACAAAAAAAAAACTGTCCAGTTGCATCTTATCGTCTCTGTAATCTGGGTGAGGTTGGTAATAGGAGTAAGGCGCTTATTTTGGCTTCCTATTTGGATTGCCATCATCGTAATTTATATGGCAGTGGTCAGATTGCGAAATGTCACGAGAGGCATGCAAACGGCTCCTTCCTCTACCCTTGCAGTCCATGTTTCAGTATCTACACAATCACAACCAGCGACTGTTGTGTGTGTTGGAAAAAGTCTGCATTACATGCGCGAATTAGTGAACTAAACTGGCAACTTCACAATTTTTGATCGTTAATACGGTACGTTTGTTTTAGATATTTTGCGCACTTAAGAGGTATACTGTTTAGTATTAAACAAGGCTGATCATATAAAATCCAATACGAAAGCAAAGCTCGAAATAAGAAGCAAGCGATCTAACACAAGTCTTCGCCTCGACTTTCTTATTCCACTCTACAGCGACCAACTGAACCACTAGAATGAAGTTTCACAACAAGGAGGTACTAAATGACACGTGGACGCAGTTCTTGGCACTCTTTCTTCTTCTCATGCTAGCCGTTGACTCTCTCAAGTACGTTCGGGTGTCCCTCCCAATGCAAACGCACTTGATCCTCTAACGAATCGCTCTCATTGTCTAGCCCTATTAAAGCTGTAAGCAATTTCTTGGGTCTACCATCCTACTATTGGGGTGTTCTGGCCGTTGGAATGATGCTCGGATTGCTAATCCACAATGCAGCTGACGTTATCTACCGCTCTACTCGCGTCTTCCTTAACAGTATTCTCAGTATTTCGTTCAAGAGTGTGGATCTCATTGGGTTAGACAACGTTCCAACTGAAGGACCCGTCATTTTTACGGGCAATCACGCTAACCAATTCGTTGATGGCCTTGTGGTTATGATGACCAGTCCTCGTAAAGTAGGCTTTATGATTGCTGAAAAATCATGGTACTTGCCCGTTGTGGGCCACTTGGCTCAGATCATGGGCTGTATTCCAGTTGTACGTCCACAGGATTCGGTAGCATCTGGCGTAGGTTACGTGAAGCTATTCAGTGATGAAGCCATGGCCCCCGCCAGCTCATCCAGTGGCGGTGCAAGTAGTGGAAAGCTTCAGTGGCTCGTACAAGGCACTGGCACGAGTTTTACCAAACAAGTGACATCTGGTGACCAAATTCGCTACCAAGGAGAGAGCGTAAAAGACTCTGGTTCACCAGTAAAGATCGTACAAGTACTAGATGACTCCCAGTTGCTACTTAGTGCGCCGTTAATAGACGAACGAGGCAATTTAGTGCTTGAAAACGCACGTTTTGGAATTTTAAAGCGTGTTGACCAGTCCGTAACGTTTGCGAAGGTGTACACGTATTTGAAACGTGGCAATTGTATCGGGATCTTTCCTGAAGGAGGTTCGCATGACCGTACCGACTTGCTTCCTCTTAAAGCGGGTGTTGCAATCATGGCTCTAGGTATTAAAGATAAGTATAACATTAATGTGCCTGTAGTGCCGGTGGGATTAAATTACTTTCGTGGTCATCGCTTTCGTGGCCGTGTCACAGTGGAGTTTGGCACGCCTATTACTGTCGATCAGGCGCTGATGGAAAACTATAGGAAGGACAAACGCACAGCTTGCAATACTTTCTTGCATCGGGTGGAAGATAGTATGCGCTCAGTGATTGTCACCACGCCCACGTACGGTGTTATGCAGGAGGTGCTAACAGCGCGTCGTCTATTTCAGCGTTCTGGCCTACGCTTGACGGCCAAGGAGACACAAGACTTGAATCGACGCTTTGCTGAAGGGTACAAGGTATTACAGGATGTACCTGAGGCTCAAGAAGATCTCACAGCTTTGCAACATAAGCTTGATAATTACTACAAAACCTTACAAAAAATGGGTTTGAAGGATCATCAGGTCCCTTACCTTCCATGGTGGACCATACACGATGTCTTGGGCTCGGCACTCTATGGCACATTAATTCTCTTACTAGCGTCTATTCCGTCATTTATTCTTAACGCACCCGTGGGCATTTTAGCCCGGTATGTGGCCAACTCAGCGCAGAAGAAGGCACTTGAGGGTTCCAAAGTCAAAGTCATGGCTCGAGACGTTCTTTTAAGCAAGAAAATTCAGTTTTCGATTGTGGCCGTGCCCTTGCTGTGGTTCATGTACTTTACTGCTGCCATGGCCTTTACCGATTGGTATCGGTCGTCAATTATGCTGCTCATGGTGTCGTTCCCGCTCTTTTCATTCTTTGGTGTGCGTTCTGTGGAAGCTGGAATGATTGAATTGAAGACTGTTCGCCCGCTCATTTACCGGCTTCTACCGACCTACAAGGCTTTACAGGATGAACTTCCTCGTCAGCGTGCTGCTTTACAGAAGGAAGTTCGTGGCTTTGTGAAAAAATACTCGCAGTATGTAGGCAAACTAGCCGAGCCGAAAAAGCTCGACTGGAACGACTACATGCATGAACGCTCATTAATTTTAGATAAAAAGGCTAAAACTCAAACGGAAGCGAGCAAATTGTCAGTTACAGCAGAAATACACGACGAGGACGTTAAAGAGCCGGCTAGAGGCGAGAATTGCTCTATCGTTCCTACCATTACGCAATTTCATGATATAAGTATCTTAGGCAAGTCGGAAAAGTCGGTGGCAGATTTAGCCGGCCTTGAACGCTCTATGTCCTGTCCACCAGGGTACCAGGAGCTGGCTCATGGGGTGGTCAAACCGTGTCAAGACTCGGCTTAGGTTGTAATGTAAAAGCTTTAAGATCATTAAGCCCTATCAAGCATGAAAATATTATCTACACTAGACTAGACACACACTACTCCGTTTACTTGTGAAAGATGGAGCCGCGACGGAGCGCAGCAACGGCCTCTTCTCGGTCCTTGTCACTGAGCAAATTTAACACCTCCAGAATGCCCGCTACAGCGGCCTTGGGGTCCTTGCGGCCAATTTCAACCACCTGTGAGGCCATTTGCTCTTGTCGAAGCTCAGCAATGCGTGAAGCGATATAGTCCTTGTCGCTAGATAGCCACACCAACACGTCCGAGTCGCAGTGCGACCAGAGCTCAGACACGGACACATTCTGCTGACGTGGCACACGGCCACCATTAACAGCCTCCGTGAACCAGCCTTTAAGAACCTGCTCCGAGCCAACAAATGTTGCCGCGCGCGGTCCGCCAGCACTTGCAGCTACTACTTGGCGACGCAACGAAAATTCAGCAAGCTGACGCTTAAGACGCCAGTAGAAAAATTTGCGCGAGTTTGACCAAGGTACAACTCCTCGAATGCAGCCTACAGACTTCATACGACCAGGAGTATCGTGAAGGTCACCAAACTCGGTCGCCACTTGTACGTAGATTGGCAGGAGGGCGTCCTCGCGACTCTTAATTTCGGCAGATATTTTCGCACTCATAACCTCAGCAGAGGACACCTCAGCCAGACGAGTAGTAAGCTGTTTTAGCTTGTCGTCAAGACGATGCATGGTCTGCAAGAGCTGTTGCTTGCGGTACTTGATCTCAATAAGTCCAGCCGGCTCCAAGACGCCTCCGCGGCCTTGCGGATCGGCGTACATCTCCATAATCCCCTCATTAATTGTAGGGTCTACCACGGCCCAGGCACCACCACGCAGCTCAGCAAATGGCGGAATGTACACGAACACGGGCTGCTCATAGTCGACTAAACCGTCCACAATGGCAGCACCAAATTTAAGCACCTCATCAAACATATCCCGTTGTCCTCCAGAGAAACCACGCCAATTAGCCAAGATGAATAGCGGTAAATCCTCGCCCTTAAAATCCTTAATAGCTGTTGCTGTCTTGTGAGCAGAGTCCGGGAACCACACCTGGCCGGCCTGCTGCACCAAATTCTCCTGCGAAGCCGGAGACGCCGGGTCAGCCGGAATAATTTTCTCAGATGTACGCACTTCCGTAACGACGACGCCACATGGAATGCCACCAAGGCGACCGCGTCCGACAATCACGCTTTTGGCCCAACCATCAAGCGTCTCCCGAAATGAGTCCTTATCCAAAAAACCGGAGACCCATTTGCCCGTCGATTCTTCAATCTTACCTACTAGTAGTGCACGCGGGTCGTACTGCGTGCTCTTGTCTTTTGGGCAAAAGTCCACTGAGCGCTCGAGTTCGTCGACTCCCGTTACGTCGCGGATGGAAAGAGAGCCGCGACGAACTGCCGGCACAAAGCTTAGCCACTCGAGGATAGAGAAGATGCCAGAAAGGTGGTTTTTTGCAGTAAGATGCGTTACACCGTTCGTGTGCATGATTTTTACGCCTCCGAGCTGGTCATTTGACGTGTATACCTCCTTGCCCATGAGTTTGTTCAGGGCTTGATAGCCCGTCAGAATTATAGGCGAATGTGTCAAGTTCTGCACAGTTCGCTGGCCCAGACGAACCAAATAAGCGCCAATGCCAACACTGCGACCGCACGCGTACGTCAGCGTGAAGATGTCCTGGTACGCGCGTGATGTTTCACCAGCGATGGTTCCACTGCCGCGCAAGCATTCAACTCCAAGGTCAATCTCACGACCGACAATATCTTTCAGCACATAGCGCTCTTCACCCGAGGTAGTGATTAACAATTCTGCATTCACTGAGCCCTCTGCTGACGCCACTTCGTAATCTTCAGGATTCAGGTAGAGGTACGCGAAGCCCTTAATAGGATTTAATTCATCTTTCCAGCACACCTTGTATAGAGCCTTTATGGACTCGCCCATGCCGATACGAGCACCAGCGTTAGCTGAAAAGAAAAAGCGAGGAATACGCTTTGAACGAGCAAACTTGGACGCCAAGTCGAACAGTGTGTCCTCCCGTGTACCGAACGAGCCAGCTTTAAACGTGATATCGTTTGAAATGACGACGATCTCGCGTCCGTCTGGGAATTCTGGTGTATATAGCGTCAGCAGCCACGCCACCATACCAATGTCATTCTGGCCTCGTGGGCGCTTCGTCTCCATTAGAGACTTTCCTGTTGCGTCCAAAATAAGCTCTTGCGTCTCCATTAACAAGTTCGGAATCGTGATTTTAGAGCCCCCACCGCGCGTTCGCTGCTGCACGTACTTACGCCATTGGCGTAGCAGGTTATACTCGATCAGCTCCAGGAAGTCATACACATAGACTGTATTCGACATCACTTTTGCCATCTCACGCTTTTTGTCAAACGGAAATACAACTGCATACGGTGTCGTGACTGGCATACCATCAAGCTCTCCATGTGTCTCATCCCCGATCGAGGTGAAAATGGGTTCGTCGTGACCAGCAGCTTCGACGTAGGCTTGTACACGCACAACGTAACCAGTTGGATTCTCAGCCACAAGTCGCACAGGGATCGCTGGAGCCTCGCTATTAAAACGCGCGATAATCTTGAGTTCCACTGTCGATACGCGTAATTGTTCCAGTCGATCGGCGTAACGGTAGGCGAGGATGCGAATCACACCTTCGAGGTACTGCGGGTCCACAGTGGCCTGAGGTAAAATATTTAGGTACACGTGGTTGTTTTTGGTCGGTAAGGACGATTTCTTCACCAGCGGATTGGATAGATTGACTTCTAGAGCGTTTAAAGCATCAACAAGCGAACGCTCGGGGCCCGGGTATGCGTCGTATTGTGAACGCGAACTACTGCTGTCGTGGTCAAGTTGGCGCACGACAGCACGCACAAAGATACGTTGGAAGCGGTCTGTTATGATGTGAGAGTCCGATTCCTTTGTCTTGGCCAAATATAAGTGCATATTCTTGTTTTCCGACGTCAGTGGCGTCACGCTATAGTTCTGTAGACGACGTAGTTCGAGCTTGTAAGCTAATGGAGCCTCCATGTGGCGCAAAATTTTATCCTCGCTGTAATTTAAACGAGCTGGAAAGGTGTAGATATTAGGGTACAGCGCCATGTCTGCATTGTAGACTGAGACGGTCTCAATGTTCTGTGGACGCACTGAGAACGTGACGCGACGAATATTGTGCGCGCGCAGATCCTGTTCCACTGATTTGAGGTATGGTACGGTCTGCTCTAGAAAGTTTGTTTCGTCTGAATGCTCGTCTAACAAAATGACATGCAATACATTCACCAGCGGATCTTTCCGTACTGAAAGCGTTTTTTTCGCCAGCGGAAACAGTGACATGACATCGGTAAATGATTTTTGAAAGACCGCAAGGCTCTGCATACGAGTGATAGCACCATGGCGCTCAAATGTGGGAGATATTTTCTCATAGCTCTCGACCGCTTTAATATGTGGCTTCTCAACAGGTTCAGGCTCCTCGCTGCTTCCTTCAGAGTTGTGGTCACCAAGATCTAGTGAACTGGCAGAGCTGTTGCGGCGCAGAAGACTTGCAAGATCGTCGTAACTCTCGGCAGGAGCAACACCAACTGCCAGTGCATCAACAATTGGAGACTTGAACTGGAATGTCTTAGCAAAGATGTCATTGAAGCTCATTGTTTCTATAGACTCAATCAGGTAGGAGCGGTACACACGTTGCACGTATAGCTCAAGTGCCAACTCGCGGATCTGTTGGTCTTCATGGTCAAGAAGCGAAATGAGAAGGTCAAAGAGTGGCTGCGACTGGTCCAATAGGCTAGCGCAGGCTTCAGAGAGGTTTGTTGACATACCGTTAGCTATATAGTCTTTCAGGATCTTCTCGACTTGACTTAGCCGGTCACGGTATGACGGCATCTTGTTATCAATTAAGAGCTGACGTGCTTCAAGTGCCACGAGCGAGTATTGGTTCTCCTTGAAAGTTGATAGCTTTTCAAGAAGCGGCACAAACGCAGCAGTTTTCATAGACTTACGAGGAGCAACTGCCGAGCCACGCGACATTTGGGCTAAAAGCTGTAGCAGAAGCTTGTTCTTCGATTCGAGAGCCTTGTGGGAACGAGCAATCGAAAAGACCTTATTCAAATCAGATGAGTTTTGCTGACGTAAAGCCATGACGACATCTTCGATATTGGGCGAATTTGCATACACTGTCTCGACGGTAAAATATTCGTTGATAAGATCAGTTAAAACAGCCTCTTCTCCTGAAATGAGACCATGCTTGTACTTCGTCGCAATGCTACGGAGCGTCGCTACTGAAGCTTCAAAGTCTGAACATTTGCGATCTGTGTCGAGCGTCTTTTGGTGGTCGTCCAGAATCTCAACAACATCGGCAACATTAAATTCGTGGGTAGCGGGAGGCTTCTCGACCAGAGACTTTTTATATGTCTGAATTTTGTCCGTGATTTTAGCAAACACGTCAAGCGGAATGCGGCCAGCTAAGGATGATAGGGCTTCCTTGATTTCATCAACAGGAAGCAAAGGTTCGAGAAGCAATTGAAACAGGTCATTTAACGCCTTCTGCATTAAGTCATCCGGCGTGTAATAACCTTGCAACACGCTTTTAAGTACAGCAAGAGACTTGCGCATCTTGTGCACCGACTTGGTGCTGTTTCCATTCGTACTATCGGAGGACGGGAGTTTACCCATAAACACATCCGACTTCTTCACACACGACGGGTCATCCAGTTCCATGGTAGCAATGCAATCGCCAGGCGCTAAGACAGCACCTTCGGACTTCAATAATCGAATAACACCAGCTTCTGGGGTAAGCAATGGCATGTACATTTTCATCACTTCAATCTCAGCATACGGCATGCCACGACGCAAGCTGGCGCCATCATCCACGAGGTATCGCGCAAGCTTACCGGCTGTATTGGTTACTAGACGCGTCGGATCGTACTCCTTCGTAAATACGCACGTGTGGCTATCAACAACAAGTCGAAGTCCCTGTGCCTCTTTGGTAGCGTACGCAACGTGAGATTTTCCATTCAAAAGGACGAGAAAACCGCCGTCCGACAGAGTTCGAATCTCCACTTGTACGTACGATCCATTACAAAAGAGTGTAAACTGGATGGGGCCACTGCGGCATGCCTTGATATTGTACTTGATCCCTTCATAAATGAGCTCCAGCGATTCCTGCTGATCCAACAGATTGCTGTGAGGAAGCTGGCCACGCTCAATTTGACTCACGTACTCTTCTTGAAGGGCATTTGACGCCTGATACGCACAGCATACAGCGCCGACAAGAACCACCATGAGGGGGTCCGGGCGGCCTTGTAAACGCACTTCGTTGTGATGAGAAATACGCTCGTCCAGCCATGACGTGGAAATGCGATTGTACTTGAAATCATCCGATTCCATCATGTTGATAATATACTCAACCGTCGTGTGAATGTCCCCACGGATCGACAGCTCCTTGAGCGCCAGGATCATATTCTTCCGGGCCTTTTCACGGGTCGTACTCCACGAAAACAAGTGACCAATTTGTGAATCGGCAAACTCGTGCACTTGACCAGACGAATCGACTGAAAAGTAGCCCCACACATCGGGCGTACTTCGGAAATTAAGCTCTTGGATAGCACCACTCGTAGGCTGAAAACCGGCATTTGGATCTTCAGCTGTGATACGCGCCGCAATCACATGCCCATGTGGAGGTTTTTGCTTTGCAGTAACAAAGTCAATTGCACTTGTTTGGAACGCGTCTTGATTGTACAGACGTCGCACGTCTGGGATACAGTGCAATGGAATGCCCATGGCCACTTGCAATTGGGCAGCTGGCAAGTTTACATGTGTAATCATCTCTGTGACGGGGTGTTCGACCTGCAAGCGAGGGTTCAGCTCTAAGAAAAAGAACGAATTGCCATTCTCTTCTGGTACTTCGCTAAAAAGGTACTCGACGGTACCAGCGTTGACATATTCGACTTCTTTGGCAAGACGAGTGGCAGCACGCATCATTTCTTCCCATACATCGACTGTAGGAGCGAGTACAGGGCCTTCTTCGACAATTTTCTGATGACGCCGTTGTACGGAACAGTCCCGACCACTTAGAGCAATCGCATTACCATAGCTATCGGCCAAAAGCTGCACCTCCAAGTGTCGAGACTTGGGTGCTAATTTCATCACAAAGATGGGAGATCCAGGGACTTCACCCCGCACGGCTTCCCAGGCACCAAAGACTTGCGATTCTTCACGCACCATACGGATCCCTTTCCCACCTCCACCTTCACTAGCTTTGATCATAACAGGAAAGCCAATGCGGTTGCATTCGTCAAGGCAGTGCTGACCATCGCGCAGCATGGCCGCGTTGTAAATTTGTTCCGGAATGCCGTTGTGTTTTTTGTAGTCGACTTCCATGCCGTCGCCATTCCAGGCAATCGTAGGCACCTTGGCGCTCTGTGCAATGATAGTAGAGCCTATTTTGTCCCCTAATGCACGCATAGGCTTGCCCGGAGGACCAATAAAGACAATTTTCCGCTCCGTCTGAGCGAGCGTGTCGGGAAGAAGCGGGTTTTCTGAGGCGTGGCCCCAACCGGCCCAGACAGCGTCAACATTATAGCGCTCGGCAATCTCGATAATAAGTGATACATTAGCATAGTTGTGGTTGTTTGAGCCCCCCGGCACTTCGACAACGTGCTCGGCCATGCGAATGTATTCGGCGTTCGCTTTAAGATCCTCTGGGGTGGCCATGACGACGAATGTTACGACGTGTTCATTGGCAAACATCTCGTAGCTCCAGCTGCGAATGCTTCGAATGGCTTTGACAGCTGAGATGCCATTATTTGCAATGAGCACAGATGTGATCGGTCGCGTGCCTTCCTGAAGACGCACGTATTGTTCCATGCTCGAGTAGGTCAACGGATTGCTGTCACTCCGCGTCTCCGCGTCGGTTACAGCATGGGACGCTTCCTCAGCAACCATAGCTTGTATCTTGGGCTTCTTCTTTTCTAAAGCGCCTGTTGTGAAATGGGCTGTTATTGAAGAATGCAAGAATCTCGGTTCTTGTGGTGGTAGCGAAGCGGCTTGCTTGTCAAAACGCCATTGTAATGTTGCGGAAATTACTTCAGAGTTGAGTGCGTCGACTCAGGCAACATTTCAAAATCCTTGACGTCACAAAAAAATTGTCGCGTCATATAGCGGTTAGGGAATGACGTCGCTCGCCCTGACGTCACAATTTTCAATCCACGGACGTAAGCCATTCTCGAAGTGTAGCCAAATTACGCACTGGATATGGCGTTGCTGCAGTCGCCAGATTCAAATCCAAGCAATTTTAGCCGAGGGAGCAATTTAGTGAGTGACAATAAAAAAAAAGAAAATACAGGATAACGAACGATTCATAGTTTCTAGGATCGATCTAACAGTAATTTCACATATAAGGTGGCGCCAAGCGATCCAGTCAGGTCCATCAATTGCATCTATCAATCCATTTTCTACGTGCGGCGCTTCTTTTTTGGCGCCTTGCGTGGCACCTTCTCCCGTGCCGCGACAGGAGCCTTGCGTTTCGCACTGCGCGTTTTCGTTTGAAATTTACTAACGTCCACATCTTCCTCTTCCGGCTCACTTTCAGCATCCGATAACGGAGTAATCCCACTCTCATCGTCTCCGGCGACAACAGCCTTGCCTCGTCCTTTCTTTACGGTTGTTGACCCAAGTACCGACTCGACCACTGCCTGTGACCTATGGGATGCTTTATTGTACCTATACAATTACAAAAGAAACGACCATGGGCCTCCTGATACGACACAAGAAGCAACAGTCCTCGTACACTCGAGTAAATGTGGTCTTGGCTTTGGTATCAAGTTCTGAGTACGAGTGGCGCTCTATGCCAGGAAACTTAAAGCTTTCCATTGACTCTGTCAGGTCTTCTCGAGAAATCTCGCACTCGTCTAGTAGTATGATAACCTCCTGGACATTCTAATCAATACGCCATCACACAAATGTGAGTCATCGGCACGTTTAGCATCGAGTACCCGAGAGCTCTTAGCGTACATCTACCCCGACAAGTAACTTGCTGAGCAATATTTCCTTCATGTATGGCACGTAGTCAAGGCGAATGACTGTAAATACATACTTAGCGCACCATTTACACCAGACGAGAAAACTTCACAAACATCTCAAACCTTCTCGAGAACCGGACGCATGTGATCGCATTCGGACGGACAATTCACTAAGCAATCGCTTCGACTTGGAAGCCGACGAGTTTTTTCCCAGCCACCTAAACAACAGCAATATCTCATGATTAGCTTTCTTTATTTGTCTACCAATTCGGTTCAAACGAGAATACTTGGAAAATTCTGGATGACCGACGAATCCGGCCGAGTATACGCAAGCACCAACATTCATGGCTGCCTGTTTCGTTAATAAATCCCATCGCTGGTCCACTCGAATATACGAACTAAGAAGATCACTTTCCGAAATAAATTCAGACGCATACATTGCTGCTCGTAAATTTTCGTCTGCAGACCTTCGGTTATTCATAATGCTCTGAATATAATTTTCTTGAACCATAAGTGGCATCAGGTCGTAGTCGACAAAGTACGCCTCATTCCTTGCGTCAAATGACAAGTCACGCTGAAAAATCTGCTGCGTTGCACTAAACGGGTTTAACCGCAAGCTTTCATCCTTATTGTGTTGGGAAGAAGGGTCTACCATGTCTGCGTATGTAACTTTGGTATTGGTAAGACGCCACCTTTGCATCTGGGTAAGTAATTGCCGAATATCATTGCCACATCGGTCTGCAGCCTCTTCGATTGCATTCTTCTCTAAATGCAATCCTTCATTTAGACCGATATCCATTAGCCGCTTGGCAATTTGTACCTTGGTAGGACGACGCATCCGCAGATCAAACGAGTGGTTTGCCAACGAGCGAACTTTTTGACTCTGTCGGTCATTGCAAATACAAATGATTGGAGTTTTTGACTTTTTGATGAGCTGAATCAATTCCGCTGTACCACCGCGATCACCTCCAGACATACCGTCCACCTCGTCCATGATAATGACACGACGAGCGAGATGCATTTTCTCTTGGGCCTTTCCTGACCTCCCACCAAATTGAAGAGCCTGTGTTCCTAAAACATCCTTAAGCCCTGTTTGAAGCAATTTTTTGCTGCGGGTGTCACTTGCGTTTAGCTCGGTGCACTCGAAGCCACATTCGCGAGCAACCAAATTCACAATCGTTGTCTTGCCAATACCAGGAGGTCCAGACAGCAGCACACTCTTCGCCCCACGATTCTCTGACAGCTTTGTCGTCATTGGAACTTTCTTAGTTCCTTTAACATGCACCGCCTCCCAATCTATGAGCCACGTTTTTAATTTTTTGCCGAGCTCAACGTTGCCAATCATATCCTTTAGACTCTGAGGCTTGTACTTATCCGTCCACAGATCGTTGTTAGTCGAACTAATACAGATAGCAGAACGAGTATGAAATACTAATGTCAGTCTTACCAACACAGTGCAGCCACTTACGCATTCAGCATTTGCTTCCCTTTCGTGCTAGCAATTTTAGCGATTGCAGCTTCAGACTTAATTTTCGCCTTCTCAGCAACCAGATCTTGTGCTTGCTGAGATGCAGCAGCCTCCGTGATTAGATTATAAAAGTCGTTCTGGGTCAAAATTCGAACATTTTTCGCCAATGCGTCCTTATACTTGGAGCTATCCGTCACCTTTCCGCCTTGCTCCAACGTTTTGCCAACTATCAAGTATTTTGTGCTGCGAGAAATGTTGTTTGCAATAGACCCACCGCAGCACTTGACGAAATGCACCGCATCCTCGCGCGATAAATTCTCTAGCACACCTGAAAATGCAAATACCTTGCCGACTAGGCTTCCAGGGCATGGCGCAGGTATCTTTTTTAAAGCACTTTCTTGCTTACAAATAGCTATTTTCATGTCGCCACTTGCAGCATGATCAACTAAAAGTACAGGCGTCGTCCTGCTTTCGGTCTCCAACACCTTCTTCTCTTTTGACTCTCTCTCCGGCGTCTTGCCGCAATCTTTGTTTATAGCACGACGTTGGTGCTTCATTGGCTCCTTTTTCAGCTTTACTGACAGTTTTTCATTGTCACTGGACAGCATTTCAAATTCTGAATCCGAGTCCACGTGCCGTGTATTCTTCTTCGCCGAAGCAATGAGCTTTATATCATTCTCATCTTCGTCACTTTCAACAAAGACCGCCTTATTTTTTTTTGGAGTACGACGAGTTGCAGGACGCGTTGGAGGCGTCGGCTCGGGTTCCACGCGCTTGGCTATTGTAAGGAATACTAGTCAACGGCTGCATCAAAGTAAAAAACGAGGTGGCTACGGCTGCGTACATTTGGCAGGCGTTGCTACTTTTTTGTTTTTACTGTTGCCTTTAATGTTGCGACTTGAAGGCTCCTTCTGGAAAAATGACCGGATATCCATCTTCCGCCGACACAATTACCGAAGGTGAGTCTTGTGCTTTCCCGCCAATAAAGGAAGACTGTAACTTTTAATGTGGTGCACCCAATATTGGGGTGTCAACTAAATCGATTGATTTGCCTCCATGGAGTTCTCCCCGACGGCGCTTAAGCACGCGAGCCTATGCATACTTTGCGTGCAAAACAGCGTGCTGGTTATTCTCATGCGACTATCACGCGTCGGCGATTTTCCACGCTTTAACCCAGCTACTGCTGTGTTCGTAGGCGAAGCGCTCAAGCTGATCACGTGCCTCGGTGTGCTATTCCATGTAAGCCGTGGCTGTTGTATCGTATGTGGTATATCGTATGTAAGGGTGATGACATGCAGAATTTTGCAGGAATTAAAGAGCCGCTACGAGGAAAGCGTAAAGCCGAGTCCTTTCACATTATCACCAATCCGGGTGAATTACTGCGCATCAGCGTGCCGGCTGTGCTTTATGTGGTGCAAAACAATTTGCAATACGTGGCAGTGTCCAACCTCGATGCACCTACGTTCCAGGTCATGTATCAACTTAAGATTTTAACTACTGCTATCTTCTCTGTTATAATGCTAAAAAAAAGTGTGCTCATCACACAATGGGGAGCGATCGTCACGCTTATGATGGGCGTAGCATTAGTGCAAATGGATGACAACACGTCAAGTAGTACTTCCTTAAAACATGACGATTACCAGAGTACTATCAGGGGGCTTTCAGCTGTGATTGCTGCATGTGTATGCTCTGGTTTCGCCGGCGTCTACTTTGAGAAAATTCTTAAAGGTGTCAACTCGAAGGCGACGCTTTGGGAGCGTAACGTTCAATTGTGTATTCTTGGGCTTGCACTGTCTGGTGGTGGTCTGGTATATAATGACTTTAATTCCATCACGATTCGTAGATTTTTTTACGGCTATCGTCCGGTTGTGTGGGCCGCAATTGCCACGAGTGCTTTTGGCGGTCTTTTAACGGCTGTTGTTGTCAAATACGCCGACAATATATTAAAAGCCTTCGCAACATCAATTGCCGTGATACTCTCCGTCATATTTTCAGCTCTTGTATTTGAAAAGATTCCCACAAGTCAATTCATCGTTGGGGCCGTTCTTGTAAATGGCTCTGTATATGTTTACGGCAAGGCCCCTGAATGGGGCAAAGACCGTAGTAAGCCAGGTCCAGCTCCCACCCGAGACAACGTATTAAAGGAGATCAAGCACATTGCTTAAACGAGGCAATTGAGTACAACATTCTCGGTCGGTATTTAAACCGTCCAGATGATCACGATTAATGATAGGTAATATAAGCGTAAAATTACAATGCATTACAACTTGCAGAACGGAATATTTAGAACATTGGTGTCTAAAGTTTAGTCTATAATCCACAGTATTCACGTGATGCAGTGTGTGTTGTGAATTCAATAATATACAAGCGAAATGTAACGGAGTGTTTCGTTACATAAAATTAACACTTAAAGTTTGTTACTTAATATATTATCTAAAGGTAGAGAATATTTGGAGAATATTACTTTACATATTAATAATCGGAAAAGCTTATCCATTGGCAGATATAGGCCATTATATCTATATTCTTCGCGGTCCAGTCAGCGCTGGACGCGCGCAAAGCGAGAGACAGATAAGACTTTATTACATCTTTTGTATCAATATATATCTAGTTAGTCTTAAATAGATAGAAACAGAAGAGCTTAATTATATTAATACAGTTGACTTTTAAACCTCTTTAAAGCAAGTGTTTTAAAAAAGAGTCTTCATCTGCACGTACTAGTGTACGTGAAGTGACGCGAGGCACCACTCACACTGAAGCAGTGCAAAGTGGACTTGTACTGAAGCAGTACAAGTCGGCAGTGCCCCGTTACACCTGGTAGCGGTAACGGGGTGTATCGTTACATGAAATTAACCCTTAAAGGTTGTTAATTAATATATTATCTAAAAGATAGATAATATTTGGAGGAAATTGCTTTATATAGTAATGTTCAGAATTCTTATCCATAAATATGTATAGACCATTATATCTATTTATTCCGCAGACTAATCAGCTGTAGAGATAAGCAAAAGAGAGATACAGATAAGATAAGATAAGAATTCAATTGCATGTTTAGTATTAGATCATAATTAAGTTAGCATTTACAACATAGATAGAAGAGGTACTTAATTATGTTAATACAGTTTTCGTTTAACCCTCTTTAAGCTTGTTACCTTAAAGAGAAGTCTTCCTCTGCACGTACTAGTGTACGTGAAATATTGTAAGGCACCACTCGCAACTGAAGCAGTGCAAAGTGGCTTGTACTGAAGCAGTACAAGTGGTAGTGCCCCGTTACACCTGGTAGCACTTTGTAGTCCGTCCAAGGACCACATTTCCCACATCTAATATGTACATGTTAGATGATAGTGGGAATACGCATCACGTTTCCCGTGAAAGCTGCTCCTTTCTAAGTGACATAGAAAGGAGTGCGGTCGAACGAATGAGTTCGACCGTAGGAAACGATGCAATCTTGGCAATGCTGTCCAATTTGGACAGAGATGCCCTCCATTCAGCCATCGCCAAGTTCATACAACATGAACTTGACGAGATGAAGGAAAAGGTAGCCTTGCTGAATCAGCAAGGCTCTCAACAGGCAGAACTGTTGAGGTTACAACAGGTACAGACACCTGTACCTGGGATGACGCAAATGTGTCGTCCCGAAACCTTGAAGATTGACATCTCTATGTGTAGGGGAGTCGAAGAAGACTCCCTCTTCAGATGGTTCTTCGAGTTGGACGATGCCATAAGGGCACGTCACATCGTCGACGAGCAAATGCAGGTCGCATTCGCTCAATCAAATTTAGCAGGTCGTGCCAAAACTTGGGCATTGAGCCTTAAGTTGCGCGACCCATACGTCTTTGGGACGCTAGAGGCTTATAATGCCCGGCTCAAACAGACGTTTGAACCACCAAGGGGCAGAGTTCAGAGCTCGTTCAGAGCTTCTGTAACTCAAGCAAGGCAAGCGTGATGTTCACGCATATGCCCAGCACGTACGACTCTTAGCGAGTTGTATAACAAATAACCCAGTTCATGAACACACGTTTATTACGGTGTTCATGCAAGGTCTTACGGATGGTCCCGTAAAGACCCACCTGTTCCGCTTGGAACTGGATACGCTTGAAGAAGCAATATCCGTTGCGGAACAGGAGGACTTTAGCTTGAGACAGGCTCAAGCTAGTTCGTCAGCTCGTCAACGTATCGTCCTCCAAGACGACAAGTCAACCTATGGACTCTCATTCGTCGAAAGCGAGAGACCTCGACTTTTGATGGTGAGAATTGCTTTCTTGTTGAAAGTTTCTAGAACCATCGTTAGGCAAACGGGGTTCGAACTTTTTAAAGAGAGTCTTCCACTGCACGTACTTGTGTACGTAAAGTGACATAAGACAGCACTCGCACTGGAGCAGTGCTTTAACGGGGCACTGCCGACTTGTACTGCTTCAGTACATGTCCACTTTGCTCTGCCTCAGTGCGAGTGGTGCCTCAGTCACTTCACGTACACTAGTACGTGCAGAGGGAGACTCTTTTTAAAACACTTTCTTTAAAGAGCGTTAAATAAGAACTTTATTAATATAATTAAGTTCTTCTTGTCTTTTACTTAATACGAACTTAATTATAAATCAATACAAAACATACACTGAAAGTCTTATCTGTCTTTCTCTGTGCGCGCGTCCAGCGCTGACTGGACCGCGGAGAAAGTAGATATAATGGTTTATATCTACCAATGGATAAGCTTTTAGAATATTACCATGTAAAGTAATATTCTCCAAAAATTAGCTACCTTTTAGATAATATATTAGCTAACAACCTTTAAGTGTTACTTTCATGTAACTATACACCCCGTTACAAGTGCAAGTGGCTTCAGTACAACTCGGCAGCTGCCCCGTTGCACGCAAGACATAGTCTCGCGTCTTGATACATATCAGGCTTCTATAAGTAAATAAAAACCAAACCAAATTGAAGGCCATTTCAAACATATCAACTCATTGCTCACCGCACATTGCGCGCGTCTTGCAGCGATTGGTGGGATTGATGTTATGACCTATATCAACGAATTAAACATAATCGTCACGTTACTGCTACAATATTATCTACCAAAATAAGAATATGTGTTAGTTCTCTTAGGGGTAATAATAATTATGTAATGGAATACCCCTATATACAATTTTCAGGTATTTACACAGAAAGTGGTGGCTTATTGCAGCCTTGCCTTTAAGTACCGAGCGATCTCAAACTCAATTTTAATCGGCTTATTGTGTGAGACTTAAACAGCTTTATACTATTATGATGATATTCGAACTCGTCTTTCTTGCAATGTTTAGTCAATTCAAAACGAAGTAAATATAAAAACTAATAGCTTTCTTATATTAAGTTGGATATTTATTTCGTTTTTGAGCTGAATAAACTTTGCTATATCGGAAGTGAAATAACAAATGTGTGAAATCAGGAGTGAAATGTTACAAAACAAATTTGACAGTGCACTTGATTGCTGTAGAGCAGAAAGTGCTCGATTATAGGGAGATAATTATGATTCTCTGCGGCTTATGTATTTACGGAGCAAATTGATCAAGGCGGGCAGATAGAATACTAATGTAGTGCCATGCCACATCTCATCCCTTACGTAAGCTTAAGCAAAAACTCCAGCATCTTCGAGCGCACGATATGCGTTGCAAGCGTGCTTTTTTAGACGAGGATCTTCGATATTTCGCCATTCCTGTACCAACTTCAACACGCGGCCGGCATTAACGGACTTAGCAAGATCATCGTAATATAGCGGACAAAGCGTCTCTATCACATGGAGACTTTCTCGCTGCACCTCTGGGGTAATGTCAGAGCCGCCGGCAGCGAGATCAACGATATATTGCCAGCCATCAGATTCAATAAAAATCTTTCGGCACTGCGGGTGGTCACAAAGCCGCGCAAGGGCGGCACTCACTAATCGGGAGACGTTAGCATATTTGGATTGACCGAGCAACACAAGCTGCGGTACCAGACTTGTCATGTCAAGCCGAGCTTCCCCGACCGTAGACATAGATATAGTACCGAGCACACCCTGCATCTGCGTATCGGCATACTTGCTCTCCAGTAGACCCTTAAGAGCTGAGACTCCATTTTTAATGCTTCTAGGGGAAAGCGGCAACTTCGGCAACGGTTTCGGGGCAGCACGCTTAATGCCATTAACGGTGGGGGATCTTTCAATAAGCAGCTGACTGCGGCGAAACAAGATCTTAAGCTCATGAAAAAGGTGCATAAGTGCCGTGATGTCACCCTCGCGCCGTTGTACTTCGATGACATATTCTTGCTTAGTCGTCTTAAAGATGATTATGTTCAGACTGACGCGTTGCGCGCCACCACACCTACGGTACTCGACCTTCCATTTGCACTTGTCAGCATTAAACTGGAAGTCCGTGTCCAGCTCGCAGAGCTTGACACCCACGACGCCGCACACGCGCTGGGTTGATTCAAGCTTGACGTGAAAATGCGTGTGCATCTCGAGACGAAACGGCGCCGGCGGAAGGTCGCGAGGCGCCACTTTCACATACTTTGTACGGTCGACGCGGGTTCCAAATGAAGGCGCGCCAACGCTACCATCGCTTAAATTGGCCTTCTTCTTCTTCGAAACCATTTTGAAAGATGTGGGGCCAGAAAAGGCGGCTCCCGATTGGCCGTGCAGGGTGTGGGGGCCCATAATGCTTAACGCTGGAGGCGCTGACGCCACGGCCATCGATCTGTACTGTGGGAGGTCAGCATGTTCATTTGGAGTCAATGTTCGGAACACAGGCTTCTCTTCCAGCTTTTGATCAGCCTTTTCTTGGCTAGGGCTGCTCATTGTATGCACTTAATCTTGCGCGCCTTCGGGAAATCTGTGAATGAGCTATAATTATTCGGTAGAGAAGCCGCCTCCCACAATTGGCTCGCTTATGTTATACAGACGAGGCAAAAGAAACTTCCTTGACCTATCCTTGGCCAAAGAATGTTCCAACATTCTGCGATGCGTGGATAACCGGGCGCACGAACGGGACGTATGTTACCGTTCCTCAGGCCTTAGCGCAGAGCATTCTCGTCTGAAACACACGCATCGTTATTAATTTAGTAAATTTTCTTTGCACGTGACGTTTCTGTCACGCGGTCATACATAAGGTTGTGACGATAGTGGCGCGATGAACAGCCGCTTCGTCGGTTTCCAGTCAAGAGGCGGCAACTAGCCGCTACTGTGCTTCATGACTCTCTGTTGATTGGACTTTGCAACTTGTCGACGCATTGAAATATTAACTACCACCACGAAGCCGACAAGTGTAATTTTCGCATGCTGTTTTGTTAAATAAGAAGTCGCAAAAACACTTTAAACGAACGCCAATTGTAGCCCTAACGACCCTGTGAGTTTGGCTTGGCTTAGTATCTAATTGGTTGCTGGATTATGCTTCGTCTAAAACACGTTGACGACAACGCGTGCGCTAAGCACGGCGAATGCGTCATCGTGTTACATCTGGCTACTTCTAGCAAAAGGGGATATTGGGGTTCAGGCTGGCTAGGTAGATATTGCTGCAGGTTTAATCCAATTGGACAATATTTGAAAAGATTAGATGTTGCCCGATTTTTTTGTTGTCCGAGGATGAAAGACTTTTAGAGATAATTAAGCAAACTTCTGTGAATGCATGGCACGCTTCTCAGCAATGATTCTAACTGTGGCATTGCCATTTGATCAATTGAGTTGCGAAAAAAGCATTAGGCTTTTGAATTCAGATTTAGGTCTTTTGGTCCCCGTCTGCCTAGGTCCGATTTCGTGTAGAATATATGCATTAATAATATGAATTTCCGGACTTGTACATAGCAGACCCGACATTTCTTTAATATCTATCGTAGAAAGTTGCTGCACTAATATGATTGGTTTTCGAAAAAGTCGAGGAGAATTCCCACCGAAGGCCTCGTAGAACTAACAGCAGTTTGAGCCTATAAGTCTTCCTCTGACTCAAGGGCTAGGAAGCTCCGCTATGCTAAGTTGCACTTGTATTCGATCCATATAACGGGGTGTATCATTACACTAAATTAACACTTAAAAGGTTGTCAATAAATATATTATCTAAAAGGTAGATAATATTTGGAGGATATAACTTTATATAGTAATGTTCAAAAATCTTATCCATAAATAGGTATCGACCATTATATCTATTTATCCCGCAGACTAATCAACTGTAGATGTAAATAAAGAGAGAGACAGATAAGATAAGATAAGAATTCAGTTACATGATAAGTATTAGTTTATAATTAAGTTAGAGTTAACAGATAGAAAGAAGAGATACTTAATTATATTAATACAGTTTTCATTTTACCCTCTTTAAGCTAGTTACCTTAAAGAGAAGTCTTCCTCTGCACGTACTAGTGTACGTGAAATAACGTAAGGCACCACTCGCAACTGAAGCAGTGCGAAGTGGACTTGTACTGAAGCAGTACAAGTCGTAGTGCCCCGTTACACCTGGTAGCACTTTGTAGTCCGTCCAAGGACCACATTTCCCACATCTAATATGTACATGTTAGATGATAGTGGGAATACGCATCACGTTTCCCGTGAAAGCTGCTCCTTTCTAAGTGACATAGAAAGGAGTGCGGTCGAACGAATGAGTTCGACCGTAGGAAACGATGCAATCTTGGCAATGCTGTCCAATTTGGACAGAGATGCCCTCCATTCAGCCATCGCCAAGTTCATACAACATGAACTTGACGAGATGAAGGAAAAGGTAGCCTTGCTGAATCAGCAAGGCTCTCAACAGGCAGAACTGTTGAGGTTACAACAGGTACAGACACCTGTACCTGGGATGACGCAAATGTGTCGTCCCGAAACCTTGAAGATTGACATCTCTATGTGTAGGGGAGTCGAAGAAGACTCCCTCTTCAGATGGTTCTTCGAGTTGGACGATGCCATAAGGGCACGTCACATCGTCGACGAGCAAATGCAGGTCGCATTCGCTCAATCAAATTTAGCAGGTCGTGCCAAAACTTGGGCATTGAGCCTTAAGTTGCGCGACCCATACGTCTTTGGGACGCTAGAGGCTTATAATGCCCGGCTCAAACAGACGTTTGAACCACCAAGGGGCAGAGTTCAGAGCTCGTTCAGAGCTTCTGTAACTCAAGCAAGGCAAGCGTGATGTTCACGCATATGCCCAGCACGTACGACTCTTAGCGAGTTGTATAACAAATAACCCAGTTCATGAACACACGTTTATTACGGTGTTCATGCAAGGTCTTACGGATGGTCCCGTAAAGACCGCCTGTTCCGCTTGGAACTGGATACGCTTGAAGAAGCAATATCCGTTGCGGAACAGGAGGACTTTAGCTTGAGACAGGCTCAAGCGAGTTCGTCATCATATCGTCACCAAGACGACAAAAATTAGGAGGTCCAGAACCCATGGACCTTTCTTACGTCGAAAGCGAGAGACCTCGCTTTTCGAGCAATAAGCGATAGCAGAAATGCCATCGCTGCCAAAAATTAGGACACTACGCTCATGAGTGTTAGTGCCCCACGCCCAGCGCCGAAAGGTACTGAACGTAATTTTGGACCGTATGCCAAAAAGGGTAACGGTCGCGGGTCCGATGTTGTTGCGAAATTGCAACAACAGCGAGGCGGACCGCCAAAAAAACGGTCGGGGTCAGTAGGGGCGCACCGCCCTACTGGTTCAGCAACCTCAATCTTGACTAAAGTTGCTCCAGACACACAATCATTATGTGTCTCTGCACCTGGTGATGATGTATCCCTCATCACCTTGAAATTAAGAGTGACAAATGATTGTCACATAAAGCTCTAGTGAACTGCGGAGCCTCGAATAACTTTATTCGTCGCCAGTCACTAGAGGGTCGTAGGCTCAAATATGTGAGCGCGACATCCCTCAACGAGGATGACGGTGCTTCTAGCGACAGGCGTGTCGATAACAGTGATGAATCGCGTAGTGAAATCGCGCTACACGTTAAAAGATTTACAGTACGATGATGATTTCATCGTAATGGATGTGGATGACAAATTTGATGTCATCCTAGGTTTACCTTGGTTCGGAAAATATGAGCCAAGTATCAGCTGGCAGCATCGATCTGTAAAGATGCCTGCCATCTGTTCATCAGATGGTCATCTGATGAACGTCTTGGAGCGTCCACAAGCGTGTGGATGTACTACGAGTGAGTGTGGTGGCCTCACTTGTGGTACGGTTGTTAATACGAGTGCACAAGATCAGAGTGTGACTACTAATCACACGGTGGAGTCAGCTGCCGGCGGTTGTGTGACTGCACAGGCAGCGCCACCACTCGAATAAGTCGAGTGGATTGAGACATGATAGTACGCCTAGCGGGCAACATTTAAGGAGTACACCGGTTGTCCAAAATGGAGTACACGATGATCCTAGGTCGAGTAGAGAGTCGACCGTAGAGGACCCGACTGCGATAGCGCAATCAGTCGGGAGACGTTGAGTAAATAAGTCCCCACGTACTTGAGGAGAAATCTCCTCAAATAGTTAATGCTGAACTGACTAGACTTCAGCATCCCGAGGGATCGATCCCACGGCAGCCTGTGGATAAATCACAAGAAGAAACCGAGACATTGAATGTCTTGGTTAATGACGGATCAAGAGTAGGCGCTTATACTCTTGATCTGTATGCGCCTCCGAAGTTAACCTTGGAGATAACTCAATTATAACTAGAACAGAAGCGGTTCTTGAGAGATCTGCATATGATAGAATTAATCAGATCTGCGCACTCGTTACAGAGGACGAATACGTTACCGATATTCGGTCAGCGGTAATTTTTGCAGACAACGAACGAGTTCTCAGCAGCTCATCGATGGACGAAAGTGTCCTCGATTTGAGTGTCTGATTAACGTTGTAACTTGAATCAATATAATCGTGCAAGGCTGTCCATCCCTCTTCAGCTTTGCGACACTATCGATCGACTTCAAACAACGAAAAGAGGGATACCAATAATCGTCATTCGAAGTCGCAAATCGCTGCATGGCTGTATCGCATTCTGCTGCTGTGAAGACTCAGATTGAGAGATATACTGCTCAATCCGGGAGTTACTCAAGACAAATCCTTTATACAAGGATTTGATTGAATCTAGATATGTATTCCCTGAAGCAGTTCCATGCGAGTTGCCTAAAGATAAAAGCACTGGACATGAGATCGAGCTCAAACCGGGCTCGAAGTACTGTGTCATGAAGCAGTGGCCACTGCCTCGTGAACAAGTCTTGAGATCAAAAAATTCTTTATCTATCGATTAAATGCGGGCCATGTAAGAGGGTCAACCTCCCTACATAGCTCACCGCCTTTGTGTGCGAAAGGCCATAGGAGAGTGGCGGGTAGTGCACGCTTTCAATAAACTGAATGCTGCAACGGTACCGACTCAAACGCCGATGCCTAGAAAAGACGTAAATCATAGATGGTATGTCTAAGAGTACCATCTTTTCGTCTATGGATCTAATGGATGGATTATATCAGATTCTTATGCGTGAACAAGACATCCCGTACACAGCAGTGAGCACTCCCAGTGGGGTGCTCTGGGAATGGCTAGTAAAGCCACAGGGTCCTAGTAAATAGTAACGCCCCTGCAACATTCAACAGATGCGTAACGAATCTGTTGAGACCGGTGCAATAAGTCGCACCGAGTTATTTTGACGATTTATTCGTCCATAGACAGGCCATGGGCGGAAAGACGGACGTGGAAGTTCATAAAACTCACGTTCGTCAGGTTCTTACACTTATGCGAAAGCATAAGTTGTATGCAAATCTCAAGAAGTGTATATTCGCTGCAAGCAAAGTATCAGTTCTTGGGTGCATCGTTGTTAAACACGGCGTGCGCCCTGATCCTGAAAAGATCAAGGCAATCACCGACTGGCCGGTTCCAATCGATGTTAAGGGACTTAGAAAGTTCCTTGGTTTAGCGGCGTACTTGCACAAGTACTCTCGCAATTATGCAGAGATGACAGTTTATCTCTCTCGTCTCTTGAAAAAAGACGGAAATGGTTATGGAACGCTGAATGTCAGCGTTCATTTGAAGGTATCGAGCAAAGCTTGATGCAATCGCCCATCTTGGCGATTGCAGATCAAGACAGACCATTCCATGTGGTCTGTGACGCCAGCGATTTCGCAATCGGCTGTACGTTAATGCAATACGATACAGACGTCGCGGAGCGCGTCGTCTGTTACCAATCGCGTCAGCTGCAACCAGCTGAATGCAATTACCGAGTGCATGACAAGGAACTTCTCGCCATGAAATATGCACTGGCTAAATTTAGGGTCTATCTCCAAGGAGATAGACCGTTCGTCGTATTTACGAGCCATGCGTCATTACGCACGGCCCTAAACAACCCACACCTCTCGCAAAGAATGGCGAGGTGGCTATCCTTCTTCGCGGAGTATAATTTCTCCGTGGAATCATTCAGGACTTAATGCCGTTGTTGATGCGTTATCACGCCGACCCGATTCGAGCCGGCTGCGCACTCCAACAGTGTAAATAATCCCACCGTTGCAACACTCAATCCGAGTGTTCCGTCATCAACTTTGATTAATGACATAAAGTAAGCCTACACAGAAGATAAAGACATGTTGCGTTTAATGGATCATCTGATGAATCCATCCAATATATCTTTTAAAGATTTACCGGCTTTATATCGATCGCCATCCGATCGATACACAACACGCAACGGCTTACTGTACTACACAGCCGTTGCCGGCGACAGTCCACGTGTCGTCTCAAATCACAATGATTTGCGCTTGCGCACCATGTATGAGTGTCACGATACACCAACATGGACGTGAGAAAACTTATCTCACAGTAAGTCGCGACTTTTACTGGCCCCGCCAGTATAAGTTCGTGCTCAAGTACATTCGTGCTTGCGCGGAATGTCAACGGGTGAAGCCTAGCCCTTCATCCCGTACACCTCTCCAATCTCTACCACTTGGCAGTCCGTATCTGTAGAGTTCGTCTTCGGACTTCCCGAAGTCGATCACAAAACCAATGGAATACATTTTTTTGTGGACAGTTTCAGCAAGATGGTAAATTTTGTTGCAGTACCAAAAACGATCACGGCTCCGGGCTGTGCCCGTGTCTTTATCGACACGGTATTCAAACTCCACGGTTTACCCCGTGAACTAGTCTCGGATAGAGATCCACGATTCACGGCGGAGTTTTGGCAATGCGTGTTCCGATCTCTCGGAAAACGGCTGACTATGTCAACTTCTGATCTTTCAGAGACAGATGGTCAGACGGAACGCGTAAATCGTGTCCTCGAAGAGATACTTCGAGATTACGTTCAATCGCATCCAAATTGGAGCGAGTGTTTACCGATGGTTGAATTTGCCATCAACAATTTGGTGCATGCGTTTACAACGCATACTCACCCAATTAGAGGGATCCTCTTGTTTAGGGGGGCTCGCACGAGCAAAACCATTTGTGGCTCATGCTCATCACACGTCGAAGTTACCAACGACGCGAGTGATGTCGATGTCAAAGTCATCGACATCGAAAATGAGAAAGATCTCATGGCAGTGCGCACAAAGCGCACTGAAAAAGACAAAACAAATGAGTCAGCAGAGGTATTTCCGCTCGCTCGAGAATCAGTAATCCGTTTCGTACAGGACTCCATTGCTAACGAAGTGGACCGTCAGAAACGGAACGCAGACAAACATGGCAGAGCAAATGTTCTTTAATTTAAAATTAATGACCTAGTACTACTCTCTACGGTAAACTTACCTAAGCCTGTAGTCACTAATGTACCCCACTTGAGGCATGGAAGTCCTGCCTCACGCGACAACCGATGCAATTGATACCTTGCACTGGTCGGAGTTCGTTTCTCAGAACAAACTCACATCGGGTTCAGTCTTTAAAGCCAGGCTTCGCGTCCAATGTCTTTAACATTGCGAATGAACGTGCTCCAGGCTTGCATCAACGAGACTTAATCTCGCTTATTGTTGCCACTATACCATCGATGCTTAAGAAAAGCATCGAGATAAATATCTTCCTCAGCGCGAAAGTTCTTTGCGCTGGGATAAAGGCCATGAAGCTTTGTCGCAATAAATAAAGGATATTTATTGTGAGGAGTATTCTCTCCAGACAAGCTACTGAGTAGCCGTTCGGGCAAATGCCACGGCTTTTTCTCAGGGGCACCACCAAGCATTTTTTGTCTACGCTCCCCTGTGGTACCGACTGAAGCAGGGGTGCCTAAAGAACATTTATTACGATGGCTTTCGCCATCGTCATCACCTCGCACAGAAATATGTGCGACTGACGGCACGGGAGACGGTGCTGGCGATGAAGAATCATCCTCATCGTCGGAACCAAACATGCTATAGCAAATGCTATTAGCTATCCGATTGAGCCCCCTCATTCGAAGGCTCATAGTCAGCCGCCTGACAATGATCAGACGACTGTTCTGCTCTCCCGAGTCGGCCATTTCGTCTGACTCGCATTCGAAGTCCACCTCCAAAGAGGAGTCGCACTCTCGCGGTGAATCACCACGTGCACTCGCAACATCTAGTGTTGTGCGAGTGGAAGACACTACGGTAGACGGAACGTCTACCGCAAGAGATAGCAGTGCGTCACCCGCGGCTGCACGAACCGCAGCCGAAGGCGCAGCACTATCATCACCCCGCATGAATTGTTTCTTCATGCGATGGAATTTAAAATGATGGATCTGACCAATCAACATCGTTTTAAAAATTAAGTGGTCACATAGCGACCACTCCATCTAATGACATTCAGAGTGATTGTCGTTTAAGGGAGGGGTGATGTAACGGGGTGTATCGTTACTGAAATTAACACTCAAAGGTTGTTAATTAATATAATTTAAAAGGTAGAAAATATTTGGAGGATATTCCTTTATATAGTAATATCCTGAATTCTTATACATAAATAGGTATAGGCCATTATATCTATTTATTCCGCAGACTAATCAGCTGTAGAAGTAATCAAAGAGAGTTACAAGATAAGATAGATAAGAATTCATTTAAATATTTAGTATTAGGTTATAGTTAAGTCAGCATTTACAAAGATAGATTAAGAGACACTTAACTATATCAATACAGTTTTCATTTTACCCTCTTAAGTTAACTTGTCTTAAGGGAAGTCTTCATCTGCACGTACAGTGTACGTCACCTAATGAAAGGCACCACTCACAACTGAAGCAGTGTGAAGTGGACTTGTACTGAAACAGTACAAGTCGTAGTGCCCCGTCACACCTACCACATAGCAACTTGTCTGTTGTAGTATCTCTCCGCAGTCAGAGAGATACAAACCAAGCAAATCTACTTTTACGTCTTCCGGCCATTCGAAACCACATGACGACTGTGCTAAAGAAATCTGTCGCTTAAATCTTCGACCCCATTCCAAAGAACTATAACCAAGACCTTCGTAAAGCTCGCGTCCATCAAAAGGCCAAATATCAAGCTTCTTTTACCTCGCACCTGCGTTTTTGTCACCCTAAAATCAAAAGTGTCAAATAAATTGCCACTTAAGTCCCTAGTCGATTGTGGGGCGTTGAATAAATTTATTAGACGCCAGTCGCTAGAAAATCGCAGACTCAATTTATTAAGCGTGCTATACCTTTAACGAGGATGAGAGTGCTCGCATTTGAGTCCGGAGTCCTTGTTCTTGATCGCACACATTTTGGCCATGATGTTGCGCTGCCCTCTGCCTTCGGGCAACATATCAGGTGTCTCAAGTCCTTGAGCAACATGAGCTTGAACATCGTGACTTAAAATGCGGTACTCGGGCTGTCCGGCGCCAAAAGACATGTTTTCTTCTACGGGCCTCCTCGGATAAACACCGACGCGTCCGATGACCTTTCCAAGCTAATAATGTCCATCCTTGTACCCCTTCCTAGGGCTGATACAAACAAACCTGAGTTCCTCAACGGGGTTTTGAGGTTGTTTCCATATCTTCCATGCCCAACCTCGGCGTCCATCAACCTTGTCTTCGACTCCTCGAGCCTGTCCAGACGTCCTGTGATTTCTCTCATCAGCACTAGGAGTTCTGACGCGTCGTCACTCATGGTGTTCGCGTTATCCACCGCATGGAAAACCTCGGGCTTGCTCAACTCTTCTACGTCATCACATAAACGACCCCTTCGTGACCGGTGGGGCAGGTGCTGCTTTCGCATGCACGCCGTCGCGCGCGCTGCCCTTGCGTGCCGCATGCTTTGGGCTCAGAACCTGATAAAGATCAATACGTAAACGCACAGACAGAGAGCACAAAATTAGATGCAAAAGAAAGCGTGTTATTAGTTTTGCTATCCTCTGCGCTACTATCAAATATCATCTGCAAAAGAAATCAGAAAAATGAAACTACCGCAGTCGCTCGACGCGAAAATAACACTAAAAATGATATTCGTACCATATTAGTGGAACATCAATTTGATGCTCATGACCTTGTCACAATCTCAAGCTAATGATTTAAAAGTCATATTTGTATAATCTATTTAGATGTTCGTGTCAATTACCCATTACAAGATACCCTTAGATTGGCGCGAGCTGTATGTGAACAAGCAACCTTGCGCATGTATGCCTTGTTTGGAGCACATTCATTCGAGAATAGTGTCAGGTTCGTAATGCATAACGTTCGGCCTCGTACATCAGTTTTTTTTAAGGCAATGATACTTCTGTTTTAAGTCCGAACTACTCGTACTATACCGATAGATCAAAATAGATTCTGCAAGGGGGGTAAATTTGATTAAAGTAGTTTTCGGTAATGAATGCACGGAATTCGTCGACTTCCATCAGATTGAAAAAATGAACAACGAAGCCGGTATCGATTTTGACAGCGTTGATCAGACTTTGGCGGCAGTGCACAAGCACCTTGCTCTGTTCAACCAAACCACCATCGAGGACTTTGAAGCATCATTGAGCTCTCTAGAGCGCGCGAAGGTGCACGTCTCGTTAGGTTCGTTTCATAATCAATTCCCTTCATCTGCACACCAATGACTTTGTAATGTTCCGTCAGCCTACACTATCAATGCACTGCTGTTCGTGTTTTTAAAAACGCAAGGCATCTCAACACAAGATGTCCGACACTCTCATGTTAAAAAAGAGCTCGTAAGAATGTGTTTTTGCCTCGGTGATAGCGTTAAAGTGAATTGTGGCAGCTTGCTGACTGCAATCATTCTATATGCACCACTGTTGGCGTTTAGGAACGTGTTAAGTCTTTTATTAGGAAGATTAAAGATGCGGAGGATCAAGCTAAACCTAAGCTAGCACTTGACAAGAACGCATCAAAGCGCTTTATCCACAACGCGCTGAGCTCTGACCAAGTTTACGTGGACGCAGTTAAGGGTAAGGAGGCTAGTCTAGCTGTCAAAAAGCAAACTGTAAAGCCTGGAGGCAAGTCAAAGCGTACGGCTACTAATTCTTTCGGCAAAAATAAACGCCAGCGGAAAAAGTAGCAATATCTGTAAGATTAGTAGAACCACTATACATATCCACAAAACATTTGATTCTTGGTAGGCCGTTCATTCAGATGTAATTATAACAGCGCTTGATCTGTTGAGGATAAGTCTCCTGACGGCAAAGCGGGCACTCAGCTTTTTTCTGGCACCAGCCAATTATACACTCCCAGCAAAATACGTGACCACAAGGGGTAGCAGCAGAAGAAACTCTTTTCTCCAAACATAATGCACATTTACGTTGAGTCTGTCGCTTGTTTGCAAGATCCGTAATTTTTACTTGTTGATAAAAGTTCACTGTGTCTTCACTCTCACAGGATAGCGCTGAAGGAACCCTTCCAGATCGAGGGTTGTATCTACCACTTTTAGCCATCGCCTTTTGCTCGCATGTCTTATTCTTTTTAGAGTAACTCCAAATGAAGCGCTTCATTTCAGATACCGCTTTGGCGAGCAGACGTAACGATAACATATATCCGAGTAGTGATAAGTTTAAAGCGGGCCTCCGATTCTTACGCACAAAAATGTAATGTATGCCAGCTATACGCTTCGCCACGTGTAAGTACTTAGCAAGCACGTAAAAGGCTGCGAGGTGGGCGTTTGCAGCCCATTCCATCAAACACGCCAATCTTAATTCAAAAGAAGCGGGAAATACGTCATTTTCAATCCAGGCACACTTTGACCTAATTGTAGATACTAATCGATCTAGCTGCTGGAATGTTCGCCGTGACGTAAACAATGGAATCCGATCTGATCCGATTAAGCTTGGCACATCGGATTGATGGTCTTTTCCACGACGAAGCTGCTGCTCCATGCGCTCTCTTGCAGTGCGCGTAAGCTGACACAAGTTATTCCAGCCGCTTTGAGACCGAGCTGTGATATATGGGAGCAAAACGGCATATGCAAGCCATAATGCATGGCGTTGAAGTGGCACAGGTTCCAAATGTCTAGAATTTATTTTCGTGACGCGAACTATATCGCAGAATTCCTCGCCTAGCGTCTGACTGGGCTGCAGCATGCCGATGGACAGCGTGTAGTAGAGCAGAGAGGATAGTGCTGCTAGTTCCGGCAACAGCTGCGACATTAAGTGGGCTCCACAACCGCGCTCCAGTACCTCGCGCAGCAAGTTCTTAAGCTCCTTTTCGTAGACATTATCCTTTCCTTCCGACAGAAGCAGCTCAGCGCAAGCCCCAGCCGCCGGGAATGCGCGAGATAATGCCATGCAATTTTATTATTTCAAAAGCAGAAATATTTTAAAACAATTTGTGGAAATGCCTATTTAAGCTATATCAATTTATGTTGAGAATTCGTCAATACATGTTTTGAATGACGCTTCATCCCTTTGCAAGGGCGGGAATCTGGTGAAAACCTCATGGTGATATCAATCGCTTTGTTTGGCTAGCGTCACTAGAAGCGCGAATGCTTTCGCCAAATTATAAATCATGGCAGGATTGTGCACATGATATGGTTAGATAAGCACGCTGACATGCCGCGAAGCGCAGCATGCCCTGCGCTAGGAATTAAACTCTTTTGGTGATGGAGTATTGTGTAAGAAGCGTTAAATTGCCGCACTTGCATTGCTTACTGTTACCGAAGCTTGGCAAAAGCATTAATATCAGCTCTGTTGAAATGAGTATTTCACTATACATTTGAACGTGGAGGCTTGAGGACAAGAGACGTTAGTACTCGATACAAATTGGATTGAGTGTCAGAATTAAGATTTTGATGCAAAGCGTTCAGATGAACAATGATTCATAAGCAACATTCAAATAAATTACAGTATATGAAACTGAAAGCAATTATTTAATGCTGTTTCGAGTGTGGAAAGAACGAGCGCTTCGTCGAATCGAACGCGATATGCTATCTTTGGAAAGTTTTATAAAAAAAGCGATCACGACAACGAATAAAACGAGCCAAAGTGATTCGGAAAACGAAAAATTGACTGAACGCCTAGTAAGTAACTCCAGACTCAAAAACGGTTTTGACCCCTCTGCCTGCTCGTCGTCCCCTATATTTGCGCCATTCTCCTCGTCGGCACTAGGCCATGAGATTTTGGTATTCTTCTCAAATTTCCATTTATTGCCCATCAATTCCTCTATCTCCGTCGCATTTTCATAAGGTACCCAGTGAAGCTGTTTGCATGATCCGAAATCCTTCGAGCCTTTCTTGAGAACCACGCCAGAAAATTCTAAATAAGAATCGAAAGAGCGGGCTGATCCAAAGCCGAACTTTTCAAGCTCTTGCATGTCAACCATGCCTTTTACTGGTTGACCTATAAGATGCTTGTAGCGATTTACAGCCATTTCAACCTCGCGCTTTTTTGCTTTTGTGTTATACTTTATATACTCGAAGCGAGCCGGCACCTTTGAGTAATTGTGGTAAATTACGGACCCCAGCTCGCTTGGAGAGTAAAAATCGTAACCATTCGTCCACAAGCGAGAAGCACGCAAGAATTCCTCGCCATCAAACATCCACAGCGTATGTGAGTCCACCGGTACCCGGCGCTCAGCATGGCATTTGCTAAATGAGAGGCCAGCACCCCAGAGGGCTTGTAACTGTGGAAATTTAGAGCCTCTAATCATACTAGCGCCAACATTACGTACTACGCCATGCGATCCGCGCGTGGTTGAGCATAAATGCGGCACCGCCTCCGTAAGCGCATTATCGCCATTTTCTTTGACGAAGTTGTGGAGATTATGTAGGTATGTAGAAAGCACAGCCATCTCATTGTTTACTCGTTTCAACTCAATCAACAGATTTTCGTCCCATAGATTCGTGAAAACGCTATGACCGTCCAGCTGTAGACAGAACTCCTCCTGGCGGATCAGTTTTTGCTGCTGGTGACGCGCAAGCGTGGGACCTCGCGACTTAGACGCCTTTCGCAAGTCTACGCGAATGTGATCGTTATAAGGGCACGAGCCTTTGCCAGGCCACTCGGCCTCGGCCATCTTGCAGTACTCATCCATGCAACGTTCATCACCGTCATCTACCTGGTCTACGACGCCAAAGTACAGTCGCTTGGGATACTTAGCTCGCTTAAGGCCGGTAAGTATTGTCTTACCACAGCGATAGCCGTCACGGAAGACTGAGATACCCACGAAAATATCGAAGGATGCAGGAATTTGCACTGGTGGTGGCCGAAGCTGCTCCTTTGCTGGGTCAAGTGGAATATGCTGTACGCTTGGATCAAGTTTTATCGATAACTTCGTGTTGATGATGGACATGTGTGACTCTACGCCTACAGCAACGCCATATATCACTAATAGGCCCCCGAGCAGCAGTAACAGCGTTTTTGCAGGGGCCTTCATCGTCGTCGACTTTAATAAACAGTCGACACACCGTGTCTGTTATTTAAAGCACATTCTGAACTTATAGAATAGCAGTTTACGTAATATAGCGACTTTAATGTGAGCAGTGTGCAGATTACGTAAGTTGCCGGATAACTCAAACTACTATTTCTGTAATCGAGCGGGCCGACAAAAGGGCTTATGTCTAGTTGCGTCAATATTACCAAATTTGGTAATATTGGCACTAACAAGTCAAAATTAATAAATTAAAGATTTTGAACTTCTTGACTTATTTGCTCTCATAGGAAATATCACCTTTATAAAGATTTCGGCCACCAAATCTGTATCTGGATGCTCATCATCGAAATCATTCTGCTTTAATGCACTAACCTACATTAATAAGAAAAAAATATTCTACCTGTAGCGGAGCTACCTCGCTCCTAAAGTCAGAAGAAGACTTTCAGACATAGAGAGTCACTTAGTTCTATTGAACTAATGGGTTTAACAACTCAGAGGTTGTACAAGCTATTAAAGCTTAAGGAATCCTTGTTCCAGGGATTCAGGGGTTCATAGAACCAAGTGGCAACTAGTGCCCAAGAAGATATACCTTAGAAAGGCTTCTATCTCTTACAGATCAATGCCCAAGCCTTAGGAAGGCACTTAACGCTTTGATTTCAAATGGGGAACTGAATTTTATTTAATTATTTAAATCTAAAAACCTTCCCCTAGCTAATTAAAAATAGATTTTGGCAGCCAGATTTATATCTGGCGGCGACCACATTTATCACCCATAATAAATGGGATTTAAGTAACTAACTATTTTAAATTAAAAAAAAGGTATTTTACCCATAAAGTAAATGTACCACAATAACGGTTCTCCAACCGATGTGTGCCCCATTATACCCTCCCCCATCAGACTGTTGACACCGAGTGACAACACTCGCTTCATTTCCTCTTTGAGGTTGGAACCTAAACAGCTAACTATTGGGTTGTGTTTTTCATTCCTGTGTCTAATGACAATCAAGCGTGAGTCACAGACTC
>NC_090611.1:5607300-5627672 GCF_004359215.1 Bremia lactucae
CATCCACAAGGGTTGGTCACAAATGTGCACCACACCCGAGTGTTGGGTCTAATTACTATTATTTAGTAATTGACCATCCCCGTTAAGTGCACCAAGTGTACTTAACGGGGACTGTGTAACATAGGGGTAACTTTAGCCCGTTACATGTGTAATGTTAGATCATCTTAAGTATTAGGCTAAAAAACTATAAAGTTACCCTTTTAAATATTTTAAATGAGTGGTGGGGCTATACATTTACATAACATGTTTGTCTTGTTTTGCTACTAGCCACCTTGGAATGGCTTCTGGCCCGATCGCAGGCCGTGTTTCCCACGAAAAAAAAATCAAAGAACAAGATCTCTTTTGCTCAAGTGACATTGTTGCCACAATTGACAAAGAGCTTATTACCTTGCAAGTGCTCGAAGTGCTTTGTCGATTTATTGACCATCCTCGGCATCGCTATCGACATATACGTTGCCGAAGTACGTCTGATCGAACTAAATCCTTGGTTGAAAAAATTTCACTGCCCAGTATTTAGTGTCGGTGGGGCTGCAAAAGTCCGGTAACATAATAAACCGCCTACTTGCCTACATTCAGCGTTCTGACGACAGTTAGTAGGCTTGCCAAAATGGACGTACTTGTTGGGATAAATTGATTTGTTATGTCAGTTGCGCTAAATATTCTGCTTTCTACATGATTACCGTCAAGTTATAGCCGTTTGGGCTATAATCGAAGCTGCAACAATCTTTGATGCGGCGACGATCTAACACTATTTATGCGGTTTTCTGAATGCAAATTGTGTGTGCGAAGTGAAGTAAATTCGTCACTAAGTCAGCGACATGCTCAGCATACAGCAGACAAGTATTTGGTTTTGCATTGCTGCTCTCTTGGTAGTTAGTAGATATTACCTCGTTACAATTCATTCTGGACGGACACGAAAATATCTCGCTCCAGACTCTACAATTTGGTGGCACATTGTAGCGGAGCTACCTCGCTCCTAAAGTCAGAGGAAGACTTTCAGACTTAGAGAGTCACTTAGTTCTATTGAACTTGTGGGTTTAACAACTCACGAGTCGTACAAGCTAATAAATGGGATTTAAGTAACTAACCACTTTAAAATTAGATAAAAGGGTATTTTACCCATAAAGTAAATGTACCACAACAACGATTCTCCAAACGATGTGTGCCCCATTACACCCTCCCCCATCAGACTGTTGACACCGAGTGACAACATTCGCTTCATTTCCTCTTTGAGGTTGAAGCATAAACAGCTAACCGTTTATTTGTGTTTTCCATACCTTTGTCTAATGACAATCAAGCGTGAATCACAGACTCTGAGCACCTTCCTCGACGATGAGGGAAAGGTGGATTTTGAAAGTCACTCTCAATCAGAGGAGGAGGAAAAAAGCGGCGTTCGCTCACGCCTTCTCCTCCAGACGAACGTCGGCGAGCCCCGAATCCGTTCCCAGAACGTGGTGCCGCTGTCGTCTTAACTGCATTGAGCAGGATTGAGCAGGACACGGGACCCTGAGTCCAACATTATTACGAATCCGCTCGATGAAGAGCAAGAGCAGATAATCCTCATAGAGGAAAGAGCTCGTCGTCGAGCTGCCGAAATAGCGAAAGCTAAAGCTCATAGTGAATATAAATTCACTCCGCTTAGTGCGGACGAGCGTCTCAAAGAGATAGCGGGACATAGCTTGGCCATCTGGATCTCTGGTGACCCGGCGAGGATGCCGGAGGAGATCGCTGCCCGCGACGCTCTTCATGAGCAATACCTTACGCCAAAGGTAATGACGCGAAGCCAGTATCTGACGCATTTACTTGATCAAGCCCGTGGGGCTTCGGTGACCTCCATGAGGGAAATTCCGATCGTTTTGTTTCCAAACGAAACAAGGAGTTAAAACGAAGTCTCATTTGAGAAATGGGTTCACCGGGCCCGCAAACTCCGTAATATCTGGAATATCAGAGAGTCTGCGGATAGAGGTGATGTTCGTTTGGAACGGAAGCTTCGCTTCGACTTCGCTAAGCTTAAGGCCAAAGGCCAGTTACGTTCGGCATTTATGCCGCAAAGGAAGAAAGGCCTAGCCGATATTTCAGTGCTTCGGTTGACCGTACAACCAAAGATCGAAGCCGCACTGAGGCTTTAGATCCACCTAATCCCACACTTAGTGGTGGGAAGCGTCGTTTGACGCGAGTTGACCCTGATCTTGGCGCTTAAAAACGTCAACGGTGTACGGGCAATCCTGCCGAAGAGGTACCTCGAACTCCCAAGAGTTTTCAGAAGAGGGGTACCCTAGCCACTTAATCAGGTACTGGTATTGACCCTCACGACGACGTCGCTTTAAAACTTTCTCCACATGAAACTGAAGGTTACCCGCGCATCAAGCAGCGCGGAGGGGGCCGAAATTTCGGCGGAAGCATTTGATGCTCTACGGCACGGGTGCAACTTCTTCGTGAGGTCCTTGCTCGGGTTGAGAGCTCTTTTGAGGCGGTTCGGGACCGTCTTTCGACGCTGGAGCGTCAGCAGCCTCGTTTAGAGGGCCAGCTGGACATCCTGGTGAGGATGCAACAATCTGCGGCACGACCACCTCTATCGGCGCAAGCGCCTTCAAGTCCACGTGGGAAGGGTCCCGATATGGCGTAAGCAAGCCAACGCAAAACACCGGGTGTGTACGCAGCTTCCTGGGAAGGTTTAGCGCATAAGCTAGGCCATTCTTGGCCAAGACCGTAAATGGTCCAATAAAGCGCGGGCGAAATTTGGTCTTGAAGACCGCGGAAACCAAGTTGGTAGGTAGGTTTTTAGCAGTTAGTAAAACTCGGTCTCCAACCATATAAGAACTAATACAGCTTCTGCATTTGGCATCTGCTTGTTCTTTTTGTTTGTCTTGGCTATCAGCCATCGTATCCCTTACATGTCTTAAGACACTAAATCGCGTCGCGAGAAACTCGCTTACTTGTTTCCGATCGGTAACAGGGCTGATATCAGCAAGCCTATCGGCCAATTCTCCCCCACCAAGCCCTGAACCACGCAGTGGTATCGTTAGTGGAACGCGCGGGTGGGTAAGACCGTTTATATAGAACGGAGTATAGCCTGTAGAGGCATGAACAGCGTTATTTGACGCAAATTCCACTACTGGGAGCATTGAGCTCCAGTGCTTTCGTGTCTGAGCACACACGCTGCGTAAAACGTCTTCAATGACGCGATTGACACGTTCAGTTTGACCATCGGTCTGCGGATGGTCCGCAGTGGACATATCGAATCTGGTGCCAAGCACTCGGAAAATTGATTTCCAGAATTTACCCGTGAAACGGGGACCCCGATCAGAGATAATTGCCACTGGCAAACCATGTTGTCGAAACACGCGATCGATAAACAGCTTAGCTGTACCCTCTCCATCAAAGGAATCCGGCACGGCCGCTAAGTGAGCCATTTTGCTCAAACGGTCAACAAAGACCACTATACCGGAGTTACCGGCTGAATCTTTCGGCAGCCCAAAACCAAAATCCATACTAATTGAATCCCAGCATCCTATGGAGACGGGAAGACTCGCCAGTGGCGCAGCATCATGTGCCGAGGGTTTAATTCGTTGGCACGTTTCGCATGTGCGAACATATGTGCTGATTCATTTATAGAGTTTGGGCCACCAATAACTCTGGCTGATAGAGCCGTAGGTCTTTTCTCTACCGAGATGACCACCAAGGACAGTATCGTGTGCCTCATAGAGGATCCGGTATTTCAAATCCTCATCATGAGGAATAACGACACGCGGAGGGTCCGCGATGTCTGTGCAATAAAGCAACAGGTTGTTATCGAAAGAAAATCGATGTAACCTTGCACGCAAATGTGCCGGTAAATTAATACCCGAATTCGAGTTCTTTAAGGCTCGTACAGAGCTACACACTGTTCATCCTTGGCGTAAGCCGAACGGATTAATTCAGAAATAGGTGACGCGATAGTCGCTAAATGAGAAACCTCATAATCCGGCCTGATAACGCATCGGCCAGAGCATTTTGCTTGCTGGGTTTATACTTCACCTCGAAGTTGTATTCCGCAAAAAGGATAGCCATCGGGCTATTCTCCGTGAGAGATGGGGCGACTTAGTCGCCGTGCGTAATGACGCGTGATCTGTATAAATCACAAACGGCTTAGAGCCGAGCAGATGAACTCTGAATTTGACGAGAGCATACTTCATAGCAAGTAACTCTTTGTCATGAACTGGGTAGTTCTTTTCCGCAGCTTTAAGCTGTCTAGACTCGAACGCAATAACACGTTCATGCCCCTCAACATCTGTTTGTAACAGAGCACTGCCAATGGCAAAATCTGATGCGTCACAGATGACACTGAAAGGCCAATTTGGGTTTGGCAGTGCCAGAGTCGGGGCATGGATAAGACTATCCTTAACTGCTCGAAAAACATTTTTTTAGGTGCTAGTCCAGCACCATTCTGTACCCTTTTAAGGAGAGTAGATGATGGCCTAGCCATATCAGCGTACTTTTCGCTATATTTTTTGTGTAAATAATTGGCGAGACCCAACCACTTACGCAAATCCTTTTGGCTTTTAGGAACCGGAATCTACTATGGCTTTTACCTTAGCGGGATCCGCTCTAAGGCCTCGCTTTCCAATTAAGCATCCTATAAAAAGGAATTTCGTCAGCGCCAAAAATGCATTTAGATGCATTGGCATACAATTTGTTTGTGCGCATGCACTCGAGCACTGTTCGCAAATGGTCGAAATGGTTCTCCATGTCCGACCGGCCCTGCTCCGCACGACTATGGACAAAAATGTCATCGAAATAAGTCTGTGCATAACCTCGATAAGGGCGAAACAGCTGCGTCACTAGACGATTAAATGTTGCCGGGGCGTTGGTTAGCCCTTGTGGCATAACCAGCCACTCCCATAACAGGCCGCTTGGGGTGCTGATTGCTGTAAGCGGGATATCACTAGCTCGCATGAGCAATTGGTAGTAACCATCGACTAAGTCCAATGCACTGTACATTGTACATCCCACCACATTGTTCTAAAGAACATGCGTTTTAGGAATGGGGGTTTGTGCTAGTATAGTGGCAGCATTAAGCTTATTATAAGCAAGTACAATGCGCCATTTACCATTTGTCTTTTTGACACAAAATGTCGGTGTCGAATGAGGAGATTTGCTCTCTCGTACCATTCCAGCCTCGTTCTTAGCACGTAAGAAATCGTCAATGACGTCACACTGCTCCCTTGGTAAAGGCCATTGTCTTGTGACACAATATTTGGTTCCCGGAACTAAGTCAATTTCATGACGAACACCTCTATCCGGAGGTAAAACAAATGGTGGGTTATTACATACCACATCTTGGAATTCCTTAATCAATGAATAAAAGGGATCTGTAGGATCTTTAAGGATCGATGACCCACTTCGCGCACTAAGTGCAGCTTTTGTGTCATCCAGGACAGCTTCGTCTAGAAGTGACGATGAGTTTAAGTCAACCATAAGTCGAATGACCACCATTTCAGATAAGTAACCAGCTTTTAAGACTTGACCGCACTCATCAATAGACATTTCGTCTAGCTCTAAAAGAGCATGTAACGGGGGATTGCCGCAATGCTACTTCCCCCTCAATGTTACCGGTAACGCCATTTACAAGCGTATGTACTTGCTCACTCGTATCACTTTGCGAGGGTATACACGCTTCGTGTCCATCCTGTCTTGGAGTGGAGACAATACGCCTCTTAGAGGCCGGGACATTCACGTCCCCAGGTTTTCCAGCCTGTATTGGTTCTATACAAGACATGGTGTCTAATTTGACATCCGACAAGGAGTTAGGTAACTCAACTTCCTTATCCAGCAAAAGTTTACGTATCGCTTCACGTGCATTAGGAGGGTTTGACCCAAAATGCCCTGGCGAATTGCCAATAGTGTCACTATTGACACGCAGTATGGTGCCACCTCGGCCGACCACACTCGGTGGACTTAGACGTGCCACTCCACGTATCTCAGGGATATTGCACCCTTGCGGTCCTGGCGAACCGCCAATAGTGTCACTACTGACACTCAGTATGATGCCACCTCGGCCGACCATACTCGTTGGACTTAGACGTGCCACTCCACGTATCTCAGGGATATTGCACCCTTGATGATTCGGACTTAGGTCAGCAATGCTTTCTGCATTTAGTGAATCGTTGTTATAACGAGTGTCACTCGACGGAGCACGTGCCGTTCCACTTATTTCGGCTGAGTCGGGCTCAGAATTAAGGTTTTTAACATTATAGTTTATTAACTCAAACATGCCAATGTCTAAAACACTGACAGACTCGTTCAATGATCCGCGCCAACAGCGCTTTTGTTGCCTAGCAAAGGTGGGTTCATGACTCTCCAAAATCTTGCTAGGAATATTGCGCGTGGCGCCTAAGGTCTTAGACCGCCAATCGATCCATGGCTCATGGTGTTCTAACCAGGCTATACCAAGGATGAGATCATATCTCGAATCCAAATCAAGGACGAGACAGCGATCCATGCTGTCAAAGTCCAGAAACTTTATACCTAAGTTCAATGGAACTTTGGGAACAGTGACACGAGTCCCAGTCGCTAAGCGAACAGTGATTGTATCATCTTTATGCGCTCTAAGCGCCAAAACGTATTGTTGACTTCCTTGAAGGAAAAGGCGTCGAGCATAATTGCAAGACGCTCCTGAGTCGATTAAAATTGACCACGGCTTATCAAAGCCCTTTACAGTCGCTTGAGCGACTAGCAAGCCAGGCTTGTACTCTGGCCCCGTGCCATTGAGCACCGAGCTAATTGGGGCTAGGTTCTGTTTATTCTCGCCTCCTTGAGGTTCCAAGAGCCTAGGTCTTCCCCAGTAGGGCGCCCCGCACCTACTGGGTATCGACGTTTTCCCGCACCGTACCAGATCTCTGGTATAGGTCGGAGTTGGACCTCTTTCGAGCTTTACGCGAATTTCGAAGAGGGCAGGCAAGGCGTAAATGTTTCGTGCTTCCGCACATATAACATCTACGGATGGTCTTATGCTGTTCCACAGCTTGAAGAGCCTCTTCTCCTTCCTCAACGAGGCTTAAATCCATAGGTTCCGCTCTATAAGACGGAACCCATGTTCTCGAAGAGCTTGTTCGGTAGACAGGCGTGCTAACGCGAGCAGACTTAGAGTCGAACTTGGCGCGTAGCGCCATGGCAACTGCCTCTTCGAACGTAGCCGGATGAGACCGGAACAATTCCGTCCGGGCAACGCCCTCATTGAGACCCCCCATAAAGATGGTCACTACAATTACTTCTTGCACCGGGTCTTGATGCATAGATGCAATGAGAATTCTCAACTCCTGGACAAAGTCCCCTAGGGTTCTTTTACCCTGTCGAGTCGCTAGGAGCCGTGCTCGCATGCGAAAAGCCTGATCAGGCGGTGCAAACATGCTGGTCATTTGCTGTTTCAGCGAATCCCATGAGGGAAAAGCGTCGTTTATGGACGTGCCGCACGATAGTGCCCACTCCATGGCTCTACCTCCAAGTTTGAAAATGGCCATAGCCACCTTTTGCCGTTCTGTTAAGAACAAGGCGGAATCAATTGACATTTTCATCTGCTTAATCCAAAAAGGGAGATTTTCTCCCTCTTTTCCCTCAAATGTCTTCACATTTACAGTAAGAGGGCGAGCCCTCTGCTCAGAGTCAGGTACAGAGATGTACCGGGTTGGCAAAGATGCCGCTAAATGGTCCTGTACCTGACCGATCAGGGAGGCTTCGTACCGCATGAAGGCTTCAAGCCTTGCATGCAGGACCTGGTCCTTGGGAAATAATAATATCCACGTGCTCAAGCCCGAATAAGTTTTTGAGCTTGTCATAAGCCGCGCGTTGCGCTTTTGACAATTCTGGAACCTCTTCATTTTCGTGAAAAATCAGTCTTTTAAAGACTCAGGCGTAGATTGACTACGAGTGCTACCAGGTGTAGCGAAGCTACCTCGCTCCTAAAGTCAGAGGAAGACTTTCAGACTCAGATGTCACTTAGTTCTATTGAACTAATGGGTTTAACAACTCAGGGAGTCGTACAAGCTATTAAAGCTTAAGGAATCCTAGTTCAAGGGATTCAGGGGTTCGTAGAACCAAGTGGCAACTAGTTTGCAAGATGATATACCTAAGAAAGGCTTCTATCTCTTACAGATTTATGCTCAAGCCTTAGGAAGGCACTTAACGCTTTAAGATCAAAAGGGGAACTGGACTTTATTTAATTATTTAAATCTAAAAACCTTGCCCTGACAAAGTAAAATAGATTTTGGCCGCCAGATTTATATTTGGCGGCGACCACATTTATTACCCATAATAAATGGGATTTAAGTAATTAACTACTTTAAAATTAGATAAAAGGGTATTTTACCCATAAAGTAAATGTACCACAACAACGGTTCTCCAACCGATGTGTGCCCCATTACATTAACCATACGTAAGTTACACCGCATTAACTTTTAAATATTGAAGTGTACCCCATTACACATCTTGCTATCATGGCTGCACAAATTACCTTGGTTGAGACACAGCATGCCGCGTTTATTTTGCAAGGCCAATTCTTGTTAAAACTCAAAATCATAGATTTTCTAACTCTTAAGACATTACGGAATTTGTAATGGACTTCTTGATGCTCTAAATTGGCAGATTTTTGTCAATAATTGATCTGACCTTCCTTTAAAATCTCTAGTCCGTCACACAGATTATATATATTGTTTGGAGTAGCAGCGACATTCTCGTTTTCTTTAAGCCTCTGCTTCCCTTTCAAGAATTGCATACATTAATTCATCTATACAGCGGCGTGCATTGTGGCGAGACGCCAGGTCAAATTCACAAATATCGGGCAACTGGGACAGCTTATTTTTTCTTCCCTGCCCTGCTGACATGAACTTATATGAAAGTTTTATCGGTTCAAGCCGACGGCATACCTTAGTGCTGTAAAGTTCTTTAACATGGACAAACTCAAAGTCATGCCTGGAATATAAAGGCCGCTGATAAACTGAGTTCATATTAAATCTTCCATATTTTTCGTCAAATGGTGCTGTAACGGGTGCCCCTTATATAAATATTATTCCCTACAAGAGGAATAATATGTTTTTGTAAGAATAGTAATAAGTAGTACAAAATCGTTATCATTTCATAAGTCTTACTTAATATTTCCAATAAAACCGTGTTTGGTAATATTGTGTCAACAAGACAACAGTCTGTGATTTGATTCAACTTCAAATCAACTTTGTTAATTGCTTCTAGATGCACGGATGAGCTGTCGCAATACATAATTTGATATTTGATTTAAAGTCAGTAGATTAGAAAATTGTTACGTATGAACTTACATATATTAATGCAGTTTCGCTTTTTCTCTCTAATAAGCCTTTCGTATTGACTTTTCGTAGCATAGACTACTTACCTATTTGAAACCTTCCTCTGCACCCCGAGTACGTGAAGCATTGAAGGCACCTCACCATCATTTATCAGTGCAGGTTGGCTACCTATAAAGCTTTGAGAAAGCGCTAATTTATGATAGAAATTCATTTCTGTTTATATTTTTGTTAAGTTCTAATTTCGTACATAGTACGAAATTGTTTCCTCATTCTGGGTACAACTCCAATATAGGTCGACTTATCGTAGCCTAATATTATTAGGTCTGGCACCCCAATAATATAAACTTATAAGGTTCAGGTTTATCATTTATGCTACACATATTGCATAAAATAACAATATAGCCCGATAATAAATGACTTGCGTATCTGCTATTCGGATACTGCAGTATACCTACTCATGGAATTATGTATTATCATAACCCTCTTTTAAGTTGCGATTTCCACATTTAAAGCGCCAACCTCAAAAGTTTCTGCCCACGAGAATTCCAGCGGGATAACGTCGACCCTGCTCAGTTACCCATACTGAGCAGCATGAACCCTGCCCGTGTACGTGTACGCAGCGAATCCGCAACTTAGGTCGTCAGGCGACAATTCTAACAGAGCAGCCATCGCGAGTCATGGATGAAGACTTGAATCCATGGACCATGTATAAATTGTTAGTGCTGATCAAGTGAATCCTTGAAAGAACTCTTCGTGCGATAGCGTACAACAATAGGCAAAGCGACAGACAACTCATTCTTCGATGACGCACTGCAACGATCTTGGTGTGCGTTATCAGACGCTAGAATACCAGTCGACGTGAAGAACATTCCTTCACGTCCTAGCTAGAGCATCGTGAGAGTCGACGTGACGAGCAGGCAATTGGCGAGTACGCCGTCGGATCTGTTCACGCAGTTTCCACCGGCTGCCATGTGATCGCCGTGATCGACGGCCAAACTGTCATATGTTCCCGAGCCTCGTAATCGATCGGAGTCGCTCGGGTGGTCGTCGCCGCTAGGATGTAGCGGCATGCAAGCGCCACCGTCCGCGAGATTGTGTGTGGGAGCAACAGCATCGGACGCGTTCTTTGTCTTCGCATTGAACTTATAGTCCGCTACCATGTCGGGTACATCCTGAGCCAGCGTACTTCGATATCATCAGCAGGCGATTATGTCAACCAACGAACCTTGGAGTCGTTATAGGCTGGAGACTTCGTGTGTACCGAGTCACTAAGAAAAAAATTCGCGCGTGGAATCGGCGATCTTCATGACCGACGACACGATCGATGATCCAGCGTCGTGCACCCGATGCATCTATCATTGGAGGAGGAGCACCACGGCAGTAGGTATGCGATGATGAGCGCTGTTACACAATCGTGCGTCCGATCATCGAACGAGGAGCTGCATTTTTTTCGAGCCGAAACTGAAGAGGCGAAGAGCCGACCACCGGGCGCTCGGGAAATGGCCAAGTGTGTTTGATATCGCGCGGCTGCTGCGACTGCGGCCGCTGAACGGGCTCGACGGGAGCAAAAAGGGCTGGCTGAGCGTCCTTGTCAACCTGAGACTGCTGCGTTTGGAGGACCTTAGCAGAGCGAGTCTGCACGTTCTCGAACCGGACTGGGGCTCAGTCGTCGTCAGCGTCGTCTTTAAGGTTTTGAGCCGGCGCAGAAAAGCGGAGATATTCGATGGAAGGTCCGCCGGTAGATAAGCCTTAGGGCGTTCGATATAGAATGTCGGGTGCAAACGCATAGACGTAGAAGTATCGAGCGTGTAAGCATTGCCGTGAGCTTTAAAAGCCTTGAACGGGCTAATTTATCTTGGCGCTAGCTTATAAGCGCCCAAATTCGTCACTGCTGTTTTTGGTAACCGCTTGTCGATAATAGGACTCTGTCGCCTTCTTGGAATATTAGCAGGCTCTTCCGATCTCTTTTGTCAGCGTTTTCTTTTGTCGGTCGACTGCCTGTTGTAGTGCATCGCGCATGAATCGTGTTATCCCTTGTCGTAACAGTAGGAAGTCGGTTACTGCAGCCGAACGGATATGTGAAGGATGCTCTTGAGGCGCACAATTAGCGACGGCAGATGCGATAGGATGTATCGCATCAGGACTGGATAAGCCGTTGACCATAAAATTAAAGTCACAGCGTGTATCGACAGCAACTTGTCTTGAGCATAACAAATCAAGCATTAAACGTGTCGTCGCAATGCCATCGGAAGATACTCCCCCAACTATGCTTCGAGACCAAATTTTCTGAAGCTGATAGAGCAAGAAGCGCAAATACGCGAGGATGCCTCGCTTTTTTGACGAAAAATGGCGTCAGCCCGGTTGGCGCATGCACGGCATTGTTGATGACGAATTCTGCAAGTGAAGGAAATAATCTTTAAGACGAGAACGATGTCGCATAACTGCGCAAGACATCTTCAAGCACTTTTTTCTCACGCTCCTTTTGCCCACCCTTCTCAAGATGCGCCGCCGTGGACAATAAACCCGGGTGCCTACGAGCTGAAACAATCCAGTCCAGAAAGCGGAGGTGATGTCGAGAGATTTAATTGATGAAGATCTTCGCGGATGTCTCCACCAAAACATGCGCGGAGACCGGGGCAAATGCACCATTTTTTGCCAAATTGGTTCCCCAAAATACCAAAATGCCCGTACGTTTGTGTTCATCGGGCGGAAGACCAAAAATTAATTGTATGCCGACGGCACCCCAAGCTTCGGCGACGAGTGGAAGCGATCGCAATGGCACTTGTGAGGACGGCGCAGGCTTCACACGCTGGCAAGTCGCACAAGAGCGTATCTATTTTTGTATGTATTTAAAAATTCATGGCCAAAATTACGCAAGATATGGTCGCAAACGTCTTTTCGCGACCCGAATTACAACCGGTTGGACTGTCATAAAACCCGTTAGCTGAATGGGCTCAAAGGTCGTCATGAGCAGGGATGACAACACGCGGGAAATCGAAGACGTCCATCATGACGTCAGCAGCGGACCATCAAACGCGTAGCGCTTGATTTTCTCGCGCATTGGCTTCTTCAATTTCGCGAGTGAATCTCTACTAGGATGTCATAGATGGTATATGCTTCCTGCGTAAATTGAGTCGTTCGCGTAAGACTCAGCACTCTGAGACCGGATCGGTAGTACATGACTCGCAACCATCGCATCAAATTCCAAAATAATACAGCATTTAAATGTCGACGTCGTCATCAGCATTCTCTGGCTGATGACCCATGTCACGTCAAGAATCGTAGTTTGGGCGACGAAATAACGTGTCAGCATGAACTTTACGCCAGGCTTGTTATACACCATGAAATTGTTTACGGCGAAGAACTACAACTAACGAGGCATAGCTGAGACAAGTCGAAACTTTTGACGGCGATGCGCAATGAAACAGGATCTGCATAGATCGAAAGCGTCTTCTCGCCGAGTAAATATACACTGAACTTGATAAATGCGTAGCGCATAACCAAAAGATCCACATCATGGACGGGACAACTCTTCTCAATAAGTTTCATCTACCGTGACTGGAAGATCACAACTCGCTCTTGACCTCGTCATCGAATTGCATAAGAGCACATTTATCGCAAAATAACTTGCGTCCTCACGACATGAAAAGGCTTTGAGTCATCAAGAAGCATCGAAACCGATGCTTTAGACAAGCTCGTCTTCACGTAGTCGAAGGATGCTTAGTGTTCTGCAATCCACATTTAGACGGCGTCCTTCTTGAGTAATGTTTATAATGGCTGAATTAGCTTAGCATATTTTTTTGAATACTTGTGCAAGTGATTGGCAAGGCTGAGCCATTGTCATCCCCAGTCGGGTTCCTGATTGTCGACTAGAAACATATCGATGAGACCTCCCAGGAGCAGCGCAGACACCTTCGTCGCTGACATAGCAACTAAGTACAAGAATCTCGGGAGCACAGAAGACACATTTTTTCAAGCTCGCATAAATTTTGTTTTCGGGCATAATGCCTAAAGTGTCGAAGGTGCACCTTCGTAGCGCTGAGCTGACGCCCAGCGCGGCTGTGAACAAATATGTCATCGAAATAGCTGGGTGCGAAATCCCAGAGCGGGCGAAGTACTTGTGTCACCATCAGATTGAACGCAGCTGGAGCGTCTTAAGGCCTTGTGGCATGACTAGCCACTTTCAAAGCATTCCGCTTAAAGTGATGACCGCAGTGATTGGAATGTCACTGTCTCTCATTAAATTTGATAAAATCCGTCTTTCAGATCTACGTGCTGTAGATCTCGCTCCCGGATGTAGTGCCCGGTACCAGGTCTTTTCAGGGGAATGGTTTTGACCCGGAATTGTGGCGTCATTAAGCTAGCTGAAAGCGTGCACAAAGTGCCACCGCCGGTGACCTTTTTCACGCAAAAATTCAGACTCGAATGTGGCGAGATACTCTCACGAACATGGCCAGCCTTTACAGGATCTCTCACAAAATTCATCAAGTGCGATAACTTGATCACGCGGCAATGACCACTGCCGCGTCACGAAATACTTCAGCCCGGGCACGAGGTCAGTCTCGTGCCGCCCACCACGACCTGCTAGAAGTGCAGCAAACATATTCTACCGAAAAATATCGACATACTCACGCGCGAAATTGCTAACAGAGTTGCTCAAATTACAAAGGGCATTCCAAGACTGCGCGCGAAGTGTTCTTCTCGCGATGATTCGGACTCAGCACTCTTTGTTTACTAGCTGTTTCGACGGCTGAAACGACGCACACTTGCTCGATATCACCGAGCTTGATGTTGTGAAGGAAGCTTTCCAAGATAAAAATGATTGATGTATGATTTCTTCAGTCTTGCATGGCCGCGGTGTGGAGACCCCTCCACACATTCACGTCGCAAACGTATTCCGTCACTACGGAATCGTCCTTGACAGTAAATTGACGAGACAATCGTCGTCTCGAAGATCGGCATGCTCCGTTTGTGAGTGTCTTTTTGCGTCTCGAGCCCCTGCTCGAGCTGGCACGTCGCAATCGCATAAACATACTGAATGTAGTTGAATGCGGGAATCCCTGTTCTACCGCCTCGTTCTTTGGTTGCATCAGCGTGACTGAATATACCGCACATAATAGGCATTCGCTCTATCTGAGCCTACTATTACTCGTGTTCACAATTCTTTCATAAGGCCAATCGGACGCCGAAAAAGTAGTGGAAAGAATACCTCACTCACGTCATATCTTCCGCGCTTGACGGACCGAGATAGCCAATCGATCTGCGGGATAGCCGCAGTATCCCAATTATGCAATCGAATGCGTTGTTTATCTCTTAAATTAAAAGTTCATCCTTGCTCGCAAAGCCATCGAAAGCGTATGGCAAAATAACTGTTCTGTGCGTAACACGTCGTGTTGGCCATCGGTAACCTTGACAATGATTTCACTCGGATCCTCTCAAAACGTAATGGTAGACGGGAGGAGGTCCAAACAAGAGGTACGAAAGAAATTGTTCGAGGCACCAGAGTCCAGCAACGATACGAGTATTCGAATTAATCCAGCAACAAAAAGACCGACGATGTTAGTCTCGGCTCGTCCCGCATGTTGGTGGCATTAAATTGAGTATGAGTCACTTTGGGGCTAGGAGTTCGAGCTGTCACCGGTATGACCGGAGCTCTATCTCTGCCAGTCGGGCGCCCCGCGCCTACTGGGCTTGCCTGTTTTTCTTGGCGGGGTCATCGACGACACAGCACCTCCTCGTAGGTTGGCTGTGTTTATGACCCCGGCGCGGCGCGCGACAAACGGCCGCACGATGAGCTGTTTTGCCGCATCAAAAACACTTCATTGTAGTTTGACTGCGAATGTCGCGGCGTAAAGGATTGCCGCGATCACGAAATATCTTGATTGTGTCGAGATCCATCGGCTCAGACCAGGCATCTGGGAGGTAGCAACGCTGCATGTAAAATTGACGACATCATAATCCTTACGAAGCGCGAGGGCAAAAGCTTCTTTGAAAGTCTCCGGCTCAGCATGCGTGAGACAACAACGCGTCATGCCCTGCTGCATACCGAAGACGAAGACATGGACATGCGAAGCCAAGTCGATCGTCTGCGTGATGATAGACGAAGCAAGGTGTCGTGTTTTTTTAAAGTAATCACGCATCGACAGCTTGTTCCGTCGAAAGGAGAAGTTTGCACGCAAGCGTGACTCGTCTTGTGGAGGCTCGTTCGCCAGTCGCAAGTCAAACTGGATGGCGTTCAGCGTGGGAAACGCGAACTCAGTCACGATGATATTCCCAAAACCCCATTCCTGTGCCTTTTCTGACAGTCGAAATACCGGAAGTTGACTTTGGCCGTCGGAGCGTCAATCAATCTTGACGCTATTGCAATGTCAATCTTGCAGAACCGTCTATTGAGAGGGAGCCGGTGACTTTGCCACTACGCATAACACGTTAGATACCTCTCGGTTCAAGTTCGTTGGCAGTTGAATTATTTTCGAAGTTAACTTCGGAGTCACTATTAGATCAAGTGTATAAGCCCCAATAGAATAGCGCTGTGCTACGATGTGCGCGAGGGAGTCGATACTCGCCGATTCGCTTCTGCGAGCTCGCGCACCATGTAGGCGTGAATAGCGGCACGCTGTCGGTTAAGCGTCGCTGTGCTCAACATTGACGTCACGACAATCTCTGACCACTGGGAGGCAGTGTAGTGCCTGCCACTCCACCGAGGTGGTTGAGGAAAGTCTGCATGCTCCAGCAAGGCCGCTGAAGTCCCCGAAGACTCGTCCGTGCTCATCTTAAATCTAATCATTGGAAGGACTCCGAAGTGCTTCCAGGTGTAACGGTTTGAGAGCCCGTTACCGTCTTACACTATAAAGCTTTGAAGAAGCGCTCTATTCATGAGGAAAAATCAACTCTGTTCATATTCTTATATTGTTTTGTTATAAAAGTTTGAAATTTTCCCTTGCGTCAATGTACCATTCAAAATTTAGATGGACTTATCATTGGCTAATGTTGTTGGATCTGGCACATAATAATATAGACCGATAATAAATGACATTTTCCGCTAGTCGGATACTGCAGTATACCTTTTATGGAGTGCCTAAAATAAGTCATGTTATAGGTGCCGAATTACATAGGTACAATGTTGTTCGCTTCCCAAAAAGACCAAAAGTGCTTCTATCCCCGAGTTAAAACAATAAGAATTTGACGTGGATCGAAAATGGTGACCTGATTTACCAGCAAGGCTCTCCATCCGCAGAGGTTTTAATAGAATAGAGTGATCAACAGTTATGTTGAGACAGCGACATTTAAATGTTACTGCTGGGCCGACGCATGCGCCTCGACCGGAAAGCTAAAATATTGGAATTTTTAAGTTTAAGGCGGTCCAGACGTTCCAAATCTTTGATCTTGGGGCTCAAGCCTCACGAGCCAAATGAATTTGAGTCGAATAAGGTCTGTAAGACCCGGCTCAGGCAAAATTTAAGCCGCCACGTGCCGAATTCAGGACTCGAGCAGAGATCCTAGATTTGAGACAGGGCAAGCGTGACTTCACACTTATCCCCCAGCAACACAACACTTAATTTGCTGTTTTGTGAGTCATCAAGTTGACGAATAACCACAGGTAACTCGGTCCATTAAGGGTCTTGCGGATGATTCCGTCATGACACACCTTTTTGACTCAACTTAGAGACACCAGATCAAGCGATCTCTGTAGCGGAACAGAAGAACGTTAGCCTGAAATAGGCTTTCGTTCACTTGAGTTCTTACCTTCCACCGAGACGAAAAGAACTCACAGGTCCCGAACCAGTGGACCTCTCGTATGTGGACAGCGGATAACCTCGCTTTTCAAGTCACAAACGATTTCAAAACTGCAATCAGTCAAAAGCCGGGCCACTACGCCTATGGGTGAAGTTTGCCACGTTCAGTGTCCAGAAACTGTAAGCAAAACGATCGACCCCCGCTATGAATAGCGGGGGACGATGATCCGACGCTGTTGCGAAATCGCAACGGCGAGGCGGATCGTCAAAAACGGCCGAGATTTGTAGGGGCGGAGCGCCCTACTGGTCATGCAACGTCAATAGAATTTGCAGGTATCTCGACGAAAGTTTCCACTAGAGTCCTTATTGATTGCGGGGCGTCGACCAATTTCAGTTGACGCCAATCGCTCAAGTTCGTTGTGCGCAATATGCCTTCATCGAGGGTGACAGAGCGTGTAGGAGGGCACGTCGATTGCGGCCACGCTCTACTTAAGCACACACTAGCACAGCGAGGAAGCAGTTTGACCGTCTTCTCTCACGTACAGTGAGGTAGTTGGCGTCATCCCCGTTAATGTGAATGCCCTCAGGTGCATCACAGACATACGGGTGGGTCACAATGTGAACCACACCCAAGTGGTGGGTCAATTTTCTTAAGTGAAGTAATTAACGGGAATTTTTGTAACATTTGGCAACATTAGCCCGTTACGCCATCTTCCGTTAAAGAACGAATAGATTTTGATATAAAATTCAAATAGAGTGTGATATTTTACATTTTGAAATTCGTCAAAGATAAGCGAGGAACAGCGAGCTGCTTTACGCACCGCTTCGTTCTCTTATTCACTTTAGTGACCCGTGTTCTCATACATGGCCCCAAACATGCACCTAAGAGGAGTCAAGCTGGTGAATCGTCTGCAAAGACACCCACTCATCCACGCACGAATGCACGCTCCGCGTTGACAAGCCGAGGTCGCTCAGTGCCGGAGTTATAACGCCGACAGATACTGCTGCTGTCGCGTTAATGGACTGAATAATCCATCCCACTTTAACAGTGAGAATATTGATCCGACGCTCATTGTCGACTACAATGAGAAGACTCCGTTGTCGCCACCTCATAGTAGTGATGCGGACAACCAGCTAATGAGGAAGGATGATGGCGCATTATTGCCCATCCAAATTTTTCCCACACAACATGGAGACAGAACATTTACAAATGCTGTCTCGTCATTTGCGCTGATAGCGCAGCGACCATTAATGAGAGCGCTGCCCATAAAGGCGTAGCTGCTTTTACGTTAAGTAAAACCACAACGCCTTATGCTCAGACCATTATCCATAATGGTTCTGAAAAAGAATTTTTCGAGCCTAAAGCTCCACCGACGGCACGTGAGCGTGTTCAGTCGGTGTCACAATCCAGTCGTATCGAATGTAGCTATTTGACGGAAGGCATACCACTTATGCTCCCTCCATCTCAATGGCCACCTACAACGGGCCAAAAGCGTCGCTCCTAGAGCGCGCTATTTGTGACGCTCATAATTATTATGGCGTATTCTACCGATTCAAGTCGTGTTGCGTTCAAATGAAACGCCTAATTAATATGAGGCAGAATTCGCGCGCCTCATTCAATCGCATTACGATGCGGTGAAACAGCGGTCGCAGCAAACTAATTTCGCTCGCTTGCGTGTGAATGAAATCATGGGCGGTACTGTCCCCCTTGTTTCTTCTCACCACGCTACTTCTGCTAGTCTATTTGATACCAGCGAAGAGGCCTCAGCTGATGCTCCTTTTTTGAGGCAGTCACCAAGCCGGGCACATCAATACGTACGGTATCGATCGCTTCCCAAATGTCAAACTCTTCGGGTAACCTCTCCATTGAATGAGGATCTGATACCTTTGCCTCACGGAGCGGTGGGCAAGCAGCCTTCCAACAAAGAAGCGTTGATTCCCACCCGCATCCATCAGTGTTGGCGGCGCCCGAAAGGAGTGGCAATCTCGCCCACCTAATCGCGGCTGCCTTACATTCGTCCGATTAGTCGCAGGCGTTTAGCGCTGCCGAACGACGTATTGTGGATATCGAGAGTCAAGTCTTGCGACTGACCTCGGGTCTTTGTGATGTCCGAGCGAAGGAACGTCACTGTTATGAACGCCTAAAAACTTTGGCTTGGCATCCTGGAGAAATTGAATCTGAGGGACCCGCATTTCTCGCTCTCTAAGTCCTTATCGTGGTGGGAGTAGTCATTCAGCTGAAAGTTTTTCACCTTCGCCATCTCCCTCACCCGATCTACGCTCGACTCGCAGTCGGCGTCACCATCGGTCTCCTTAGACGGATGGGGATATGTGATGTCTTCTGGAACAACATACCGCGCGGACGACCCACGTAAAATACGGGGTGCGTCTTCATGTTCGGGAGAAGGGTGAGCCTAAATTTAGGTCTCCAACCTCTTCTACACCCGTAAAGGGCCCAGTGAAACGCGACAACAACTTCGTAGTACCACCAGGTAGTACAGAAATTGCATTATTAGGTAGGGTAACAGTACTTTATAGTATTTTCACCCACTCTAAAGCGTTCATTATTTTGCGACCATTTCGGTCAGCATTTTCTTTTTGTTTATCCTGCATTTCGTGTGATAGCTAATCTTTTATCCGCAAAGCGCTGAACCTCGCTCACGCTTTTTGCATCTAATTCGCCAATGACGTCGCCGAGAGGTCGGTCATAGCACGTAGTTTTATTGACCACTGCTAAACTGGCAGGGTCACTAGGGCAAGTTTCAGTCTTTGAGATGATACTCTCATGGGTCATCGTCACATTGACGAAACTATGTCCCTCTTTCGCACAGAGCATAGTGTGGGGCCCTCCCCCACTAAGACTCGGGCTGCGCACAAACGAGACTGGCGTCTGAGGATGGCGCAGTCCGTTAATATAAAACGGTGTCTCACCCGTACTGGCGTGGACACTGTTATTTATAGCGAACTCCACAAAGGGCAATTGCTTGCTCCACTCTTTGGGAGTTGCTATAGTGCGTAAGACATCCGCCACGACCCGATTGGCACGTTCTGTTTGGCCATCGGTCTGGGGATGATCTGCGGTCGACATGTGGAGCTTGCTACCAAGCAGCTCAAACACATGTCGCCAAAAACCAGACGTAAAACGAGGATCCCGGTCCGATACTATGGACTCGGGCATCCCGTGTAGTCGGTAAACATGATCCAGGAACAAGAGAGCTGCCTCCTTGCCTGTGATCGATGTCTTACATGGTGCTAAATGCACCATTTTGCTCAGTCTGTCTACAAAGACGACTAGCCCTGTCCGACCCTTATGATCGGGCGGCATGCCAAACATGAAGTCCAG
>NC_090611.1:5652831-5656035 GCF_004359215.1 Bremia lactucae
GATGGTCAATTACTAAATAATAGTAATTAGACCCAACACTCGGGTATGGTGCACATTTGTGACCAACCCTTGTGGATGTGATGCACATGGGTGCATTCACATTAGGAGGGATGACGTCCAGCGTCATCCGTTACGCGAGGTTTCTATAAAGATACGCTCGCAATACATAATAAATGATATCCGTATAGATAATATTTTTTTATTGGTAAAAATAGTTTTTTTATATTTAATTTTATTAAATATAAAACTAGACGGATTACCGCTCCCGTGGCGACACTTAACCAGAGTACTTAGTCTGTTGGGTGAGGTCGCTAACGCGCCCACCACAACTGCCTCACTGCACGCAAGAGAAGCAGGTTTAACCGCTTCCTCGCAGTGCTAGGGTGTGTGCCTAAGTAGAGCGTGGCCGCATTACGACGTGCCCGCCTACAACACAAATTACTCGATTAAATGACTTGGCAATAAAAAGAGCAAGACAAGAGCATTGAGTGTCGGGCGACTGTAATGCAATATTGTAGTCCTTAAAAAATGCACGCGGGAATTGTTGATTGAGGCCAAAGTCAAATTGAAATGTCATAGAGTAAATGATAAGCATAGAACTACTTTTTACACTCGATACAATCGCTTTTGAGAAGCATTATGTAGAACTTTTAGCATGAATACAATATATATCCAGCTCCAATTGACAAATCCTACATCAAGAGGGTCTAGAATTATTTCCTTAGTAGATGTGACATTATTAACAGAAACACGCACCCGTTTTAAGAAAATCTAAAAAAAAGAGATAGGATCGGATTGGGTGGAAGAACGTTCCTTTCTGCTTTCAGTAAAGCTACCTATTGACAGCAATGGTGATGACGAAGAGCAGTAAAATGCTCAACTATATCAACTACCGCATGAAGGTGACACTGCAGGATTCACGCGTACTCATCGGCTACTTCATGGCTTTTGACAAGCACATGAATTTGGTGCTGGGAGATTGCGAGGAATTTCGCACTCTCAAGGCCAAGATAAAGTCAGCAGTATCAGAGGAACGTATCGAAAAGCGACATCTGGGCCTTGTGTTGCTGCGGGGAGAGAGCGTGGTATCACTCACTGTAGAAGGACCGCCACTTTCCAAAGAAAATGAAACTGTAGGTCCGAGTGGTCCCGGCATAGCGCGCGCTGCGGGACGTGGCATTCCGGCAGCACCTCTAGGTGCTCCTCCTATTGGCCTTATGGCGCCTATGCGGGGTATTGGAGGTCCTGGCTCAGGAATGATACAACCTGGACAAGGTAAACATATAGCTTACTCTTTTATATAATGCGGATAGTGCTGGTTGGCTCCAAGTGATTAATTGAACAGATAAGTGATTGGGTGCACGGCTTTTCCGATCCCAGCTGAGCATCGAAACCGTATAATAATTACCTATGATCTTAGCATGATGGAGCCCGCCAAGCCTACAAAGTCAACCAGTCATTCGCAAACGGTTATTGTGGTCAAAGCTAACGCTTTGTCATATTGTGCGTGTGGTGTTGCAGTGGCGGCTATGGCACAACCACAGGTTTATGGACGAGGTCGTGGTATTTCAGTTCCCGCTGGCGGCATGATGCCACCTCCACGGCCTATGCCTGGCATGGGAATGCCTATTCCAGGAATGGGCATGCCTCCTGGAATGGGTCCCCCACCAGGAATGATGCCTCCTCCTGGCATGCGTGGGCCACCGGGACCCCCTCCTGGCATGCGCGGCCCTCCGGGCCAGTAGAGGTTGCACATCGAGTATTACAATTCTGACACGATGAATGATGCGCAAAACCCAGGTTATAAACGAGCACTTCGTTACTAGGCGCCATTAAACGCCACGTTAAAAAGTATGACATATTATAGTGTTTGCTTTCGGTGCGTGGCAATATTCTTTTGAATTGAAAGTGTGTTTTATGCAATCCGGTGTCGTCAAAAAGGTGACTGAGTAGCGATAGGTAGTCTTTTACAGCCGATTCCAAGTGTGCTCTTCCAAGTCATCCTCTATTAGTGCGTGCTCGATTATAAACTTTCCTTCTTTGTATTTTTGAGAAGTCTCCATGGCCTTAAGCTAGGTCACAAAAATCATGTTGTTATGAATTTTCTCAATTAGATGACTTTCCTATATTTGTCAATATCACCACGTACATACTTCCAACCGAGTCCAAAGTCACACTGGCAACACATTATGTCAGCGATGGTGTGCAATCCTGTCATTAAATCGCGCTTATGGGCTGGCCCAATGCTGACGTTATACCTTGTCACCCAAATAGGTAGTTTTATTAGAAATTGCTGTATATACTGTGGCCTATGACGTACATGTGGTTCATGAGAAAAGCTTTGCCGGTGCGGCCAAAGAACATTTTTGAAATGACGTCATCGCGATTAGCAACAACATTGCCACAGCCAGCACAGCGAAACGCGTTGATGACATCCGCATCATATAGATTCTGCGAATTCCTAAAAGATTTGCTCACTGCAACCTTAGATCGCAGTCCACGCCAATAATCCTCGGTCTGGCATAGTGGCTTCTCGCCGTCTTCGTCATCCATAAATTTTAGTCAGAGTAACTAGAAAATTAGAGCTGCAGGGCTGCCACGTACTGCGATTTTCGAGGTAATCGACATGCTTAGAGCCGCTGCGTATCACGACGAGAGAAGGCATTAAATCAGTCGATAACTGGCAATGTAGGTCTTATTTATTACATTTAAGTGAGATCACCACAAAATCGGCGATATTACAGAAAAAGCCTATTTTACCTCACATATTAGTCGGCTAAACCTAGGAACCGGTATTGCCACACTACGCCACACCCCTAAATTATCACATGGAACCGGCATAGCCACACACCCTAATTATCTACCTCTTTATTGATAAATGTAGTGTAAACGGTAGCGGTACTGGACTTCATATTGAGTAGCCTTTATGAAGGATTCTCGATTTGTGCGTTTTTTTTGTTGAATAGCAAGATGATTAGTCAACAAAGAAATTCGCACGAAAGCCGACAATAATACTGAACACTAGAAACGTGTGGCTTGCTTGCGCTGCTTTCAAGACGTTCTAATTGTTGCGGAACTACTGTAACGGGGTGTCTCGTTACATGAAATTAACACTTAAAGGTTGTTAATTAATATATTATCTAAAAGGTACATAATATTTGGAGGATATTACTTTATATAGTAATGTCCTGAATTCTTATCCAT